>NC_136976.1:9054746-9287246 GCF_032717465.1 Coenobita brevimanus | reverse complement strand
TTAATTGTGTGAACTGTATTGGGTGGAGGGAGTGGAAGAGGTGCATGCGTGCGTGCCTCTGGACTTTGACCAAGGTCCTCGTCTTTGAAATACCGCCGTACACATTACATCATATTAATCGTACTAATTTGCACCGCCCACAGTAAATGAAATATATCATCAAGTGTTTCTGAATGAAGTGTTAGTTTGTATATATGGTTGAGCTGTGTGTCACGAATCAAATTCGCGACATTCCCTTTTTGTGAAAAACACGAACTATTAGTGGAAAACTCACTGTGTATCGCTCAGTTAACCGTTTCTCTCTCCACTTCGGTGGTATACTTTTCAAAACATTCGTCACTGTTTCAGAAGTGACCGATCTAATGCACGTCACTAAGTGCTCTACTGAGCGATACTATTGTTTCTTTATTGTTCGCCCCTGCTTGCCTCGACCGTTAGAAAAATGCGGCCTAGTGCTCCGCTTTTGTTCCCACGACTTAGTCAGTCGAGTGTTTGCTCTGACGGAGAGAGGTTCTGTGCTCCAGAAGTGCGAGAGAAGAGGTCGCTAGCACCCAGACTTCACTGAGTACAGTTAATCCAAGCTCCCACCCTTGGTGATACACAGCATTCATCGACTAGTATTTCCTTTTTGTATTTTCCTAGTCTTAAGAGTTTAATTAAGGTGTTTTTCCTAGGCGTAAGAATTTAGCTCGTGTGTGAGTGAGTGCGATCTCATTAATTTGATTTAAAATGTAACGTTAAATTTATTTTGTAATCAATAAATTTAACTTCTTTTTCTTGAGCTTAATGTAATGTAAACTCTTGTTTCATTTCTCCATAATTAAGCTTATTTTCCATATAGCTCCTAGCTTGCATAAACGTTTTGCTATTCATAACTGGTACTTAGGCCAGTCTTGTATTAAACTTAAAATCCGTTGTGCCTCCTAGGAGTTAAGCACCAGCAAGAGCCTGATATTATTATTAGTATTAGTTATTATTGTCAGGGGTGAAGTAACTTTCTCCAGAGGCTAACAGTAACAGCAATTGAGTAATTAGTCTCTGCTGTGTACTGTTGAGAAAGTTTATAAATTCTCGTTCTTAGAGAATCGTGCGAAGCAGGCCAGCGTAAAGTAATCGTTGCTTGATTTAGCAAGACAATCATTGTCCCTGCTCTTCAATATTATTGAATATTATTATCAATTAAATAATAATAAGCATTTATTAAAAAAAAACCGTGATATATTTTAAAAACTCCGTGACACTGTGAAACTAACCAACGGCACCAAAAGCACAAATTTTAGTCTTATAGTGTTGCACTGGATGTCTCGTTCCATAGATTATTATGATAATATATTCCTTGGGCAAGGTATGGACTAAAGCAGTAAAACTTCTAACAGCATTATGTCTTTAAATTTCATACCCATCAAGTAAATTTCAGTATGAGCACCCTTTAGAAGCATGACAAACATCCAAACGGTTTATGGTCAGATATCTGGAAATTAGAGACTTTGTGTGGTTTATTAGCTGTAGTCCCACGCTCTGCTGTGCCGCAATAGGCAACTTCCGTTTTGGAAAAAATTCTTAGAGATGCCATATTAATGCAATTATGTCTGCATTAGATTTATTGTTTTTTGAGGCAATATGATTGTTATTTAATTGACGTTTGGGGGCGGACACCTGGTAGGCTGTATATAGGTCACTAATTCACAGCCACCCAACATTACATCTACCGCATGTAATGTTTCTTTACGGCAGGTCGTCATGTAGGTATTTTATTCTGGCTATCAAAAGGATTTGCTTTACTTAATAAATAGGTTATAAAACATTTTGATTAATCATTGTGTGAAATATTGGAGACAGTAGTGACAACACGATATAATGGAGATAGCAGCGGTAGTGGTTGTTGCGGTGGTAGTGGACGTGGTGGCAGTAGTTGTATTTAGTACAACAACAACCGGTGGCATACTTCCTTGTGGCAGCAGCAGTAGCTCTTGTAACTGCAACAAAAAGAAGAGTCGGAAAGTGGCAATGGGGCGTAATGGCAGTGATAGAATGCTGGTGACGGTAGTTATGGTGACGGGTGATGGTGATGGTGGTGGTGACATTGGTGGTGATGGTCGTGGTGGTCATGATGGTGGTGGTGATAGTCGTTGTCATGATTGCTGTGATTGTCATGGTGGTCATAATGGAGGTGGTGATAATAGTGATGATCATGGTAGTGGTGATGCTGTGGTGGTGTTGGTGGTGATGACAGTAATGGTGTTTACTACATGGGTGATGCTGGTAGCGGTGGTGATGGTGATGGTGATGGTGGTGTTGGTGATGGTGGTGATGGTGATGGTGATGGATGTGATGATTGTAGTGGTGGAGGTCGTGATAGTGACAGCAGCAGTGGTGGTGGCGTCAGTGACTGGTGACGGGAGTAGTGGGAATGGTAGTGGTGATGATGTAATTAATGGTGATGTTGGCAGCGGTGTGATGGTAATGTGCTAGGGTGCGAGTGCTAAAGTAATGTGGTGCTGAATAAAGCAGTCAGATAATCAAGTATTCAAAGCAAGCAGGCAGCATTGTTTGTGCAGGGCCGAAGTGAGAATAACATGGATTGAAGGGCGAGGCTTCGTTCCTCTCTCTGGGGACATTTATGAAGAGTGATGCAACAATGGCCCTCTTTGTCACCCACTTTTATAAAGCTTGACCCTAAAAATACTCTCTCTATTTTTACCATGCTAGATCAGAACTCTAGCGCATTAACTCTCTGATGGTCGAAACTCTAAACAGTTCTAGTACTATATTCCAGTTTGCACCAGAAGGGTTTATTATAGGAGTGTTAATGCTGGCACAGTACCATGAACTCTAACATGGTCGGGACTACTCTAGTATTCTCTTCAGTCAAACGATTTTATTTAGCTGCGATTGTATCATAGGTTTCTAATAGTGTTAAATAGGGGAAAAAAAAAACTTTCAGGATATGTATGGGGCAATGTTATATGTTACGTACATAATAAATTACCGTTTCACCTAAAGCTCAAACACGCTATAAATTATTCCCCTTGCCATCACAAATTGTCAGCACAGAATGAACACTGAAGCTCATTATCCATTATTAAAAATACCATCACAGAGCTTTATTTGTGGCACTGGTTAGCAAAAAGACCATTCCTGTTGTAAAATAAGGGGAGAGGAAGGAGAGATGAGGGAGAGGGGAAGTGGGAAGGGAAGAGGGAGCAGGGAAGGTGGGAGACAGGGGGAAGGGAGGTGAGAAAAAAGGGGAGCGGGTACGATGGCCGCAAAAATTCCCTGTCTATGTAGGTCAGGTAAACAAGTGTCATATAAAGAACACACAGTTTAATTTATCTTTGTCTTCTTCTCTGCATGACATTTTTCACCAAATTTTTGCTGAATTCAGACTATATTATTCATGAACACCTTAGTACTGCAGGTATAAATAAAGACTTGTGTAGCCCCTCATTCCGATAATTTTGTTCTTAATCTAAATTGATTTGATATCGATTACTCCCTTAATTCTCCCACGATGACTTGTTAATTTTATTTCTCCCTCCCCCAGAAGAAATCATTTATGTTAGGAGAATCCTGTACGAGTAAAGGATTCATAAAGGATATACTTAATCCTCAAGTTCGAAGTGTTTAAACTGAATAGGATCTAATGGAGATAACTGGAGTGGTTACAAGTGTTGATGGCGACAATATGATCTCTTTCAGGCCTCACTAAGCCGCAAAAAAAACGTCTGGCATTAGTTGGAGTAGAATACTAGAGTTTTTTTTTTTTCGACATAGGAGGATTAATGGCTATCATATTAACGCTGTCAGGTTCCTATGTATCTTACTCTGAACTAAATAAAATCTTCTAACGTTGGCCTCCCGATCACCCGAGGGTCCTACACAGCGTTCAGTTCATTATTTGTTGTTGTGGTCCTGGGCATATGTGAACGTGAACCTTTGGACTACAAACGGAAGCTGCCATTCTCCTGCTCTTTATCATCTTCCGGGAGCTCAGAGAAGTTTATACAGCCAGAGCCAGCGCCACTCATTTATGACGGTGCAGTTGCATGATTCATGAACGCGTCCCTGTCCAGCAGCATTCATGATTTTACCAAATTGAAGCAGCCTGAGTTAATATACATTTACTGCAAATACTATAATAACTATTGCTAGTTCTGCAACACTTTCCTGAACAATAGATGCACCAAAAAATTATGAGCTAGCGAGCAAGCCTAGCGAAGCCATATTTACTCTACGTTCAGCTGAGAAATGAGCGGCCTGACACGACCCGGCCCAGCAAGACACGACCTGACCGCGATTATTTTCAGAGGCAAATAGCTTTCTTACTGTGTCAGGTAGGGAAGAGATTCTTTCAGCAGGTAGTGGATACATTCAGTAAATTTTGTTTTTATATATTTACTCATGAAACCAAAGAAACCCCTTGGAATCCCATCTTTCCAAGGGAATGTACCGAGGGCTTCAGTTGACTTGCTTCACCATGAAATCTATTTAATGCACAATGAAAGTGACGCAGGGGAGGTAGAGTTGGTTTTCACTTTCATATGTTGATCGCGCGCGTGCGCTTGAGTGAGAGAGAAAACGTGAGAAAGTAAATATTTTATCACAATTATTCTTCTGGTATTGTTCAGCTACCTCACCAAAAATGTTGAAAGTGAACACCAAGATGAATTATGATGATAAGTGTATGTACAAACGTTCGCTCGCTCGTCACGCGCTCACAGAGCGCACTTTACTGGTTTAGGATATTAGCAAACGATTATAACTAGCAAAGGTAAACAGATAGTAGGTAAAAAAAAAAAAAAAAAAAAAAAAACAGACTCAGGTTACGAAGTACAGTACATGCGTGTAATGGAAGCAACTAAGAAATCTAGATACAACTTTTAAAAAATACTGATTATCATGTGTTAACCTCACTAACATTTCTGTAAGTTGATAGTGTGACAACCTAAATCAGAACATAAAAGATATTGATTGTTTAGTCTTGGCTTAGACACACACACACACACACACACACACACACACACACATACACATACACACACACACACACTGGGCGAATATATATATATATATATATATATATATATATATATATATATATATATATATATATATATATATAATCAGTATATTTTCGCAATTTCTAGACGATATTATTCTACTTATGAAAGGCCTTTCGTCTGATGGAGGGGTTGAAAGACATATTTGACATTTCCAGTTTCATAAATCCTACCGAAGCTGACTACAGATTTTTGAAAGTACCAAGAATCATCGTAATGAGGTTGTCAACGATTTTGCAAATCTCTTTTCATAGCTTTAAACTCCATTAACCGCATTATCTGGAGGAGATCATTTTGTGTTGTATCCTTGCTATCCTCTGGCAGATTTACTTAGCCTGTAACAGTCTCTTCGAATTGGACATGTTAGCCCCTGTGTCCTGGAGGTCATTGCAGAAGTGAATAATACCGTCTGTTGGTGGCCTGACTTAAGGACAAAATACGTCATCTTAATGAAGGGGTTCAGGTTTTCGCTATGATTACATATTTTATGTTTTTTTCTCAGTATCTTCAGAAGATTTTACTCAGTTTTAGGGAGACTTTTCGATCTGAAGGGTTTAGATATAGCCATCATAAAACTTTTCACCATCAAGGGGTCTCCTAAGCTGAGTAAAATAACCCGACGTGAAGAAGGGGTGAACATGCAAAGCGAGTTATTCGTTTATCAGTGAAAGAGCAGAGGGTCGCCGGAAACACATCGTAACATCATTTACTATACTCAAAATGACTCCTATATTATTTCGGTCACCCTGCCCGCACCAACACCGTAAAGGACATGAGGAAGGGGTGAGGAGGCGTGGAAAATGGGAAAGGGGATGGGACGGGCGGGGAGGTATTAGAGCGTGGAGAGTGGATAGAGGACAAAAAATGGAGGTGAAGGGTTGGAGAGGGAGCAACAGGTCGCTAGTATGGAAAAATTCATTTATTTTTGCCTCTCTGACACACCACGGGAGTCCAATATTCACCTGCCACCCAAGTGAAGTGTGACGTGCCGTGGGTTAACACCAAACGAACCTGCATTATACTATACTGTACTGCCACGAGAGGTTGTACACAAGTGTACTACAACACATGGACATGCACTGTACTGTACAGCACTTGCACGTGTGATTCTACTCCAAAGTATTACTGTATTTAGACCTAGACTGCAACATTCAACTTTTCTTTCACATTTGGTTGTACCTGAGTGTACTACATGGTCAGTGTGCATAGTAAAGAATTCTGCTGCACTTCAATGAGAGGTTGTAATCACATGCATTAGAAGGTCGTTGTGATTGGTAAAGAATTAAACAGTATTTTAACATGCGACTGGACTCGAGTTTGTTGCAATTTTTTGATACATGTAACGTTAAAGGTTTATACTCTGCTTTGACCTTGAACTAGATAATATAACGAATTTGTGTATTACAGATCACGGACCTCTGCTGCTGCACTGTACTGTACTTTCGTTTGAGATATATTGGAGTACATTATAAATTCATAGTTTGATTTACTGTGTAAGGTATACAGTAGTCTGTTCTGCTTAGGACATTATTTGTCAAGTGTAGTTTGGCATTCTCAGTATTTCCAGGCAAAAATCTGCTGAGCCTAGACCAAAATGTAATGAATGCAGTATGGCATATGTGTGTGTGTGTGTGTGTGTGTGTGTGTGTGTGTGTGTGTGTGTGTGTTTTTCCGGCGAGGATTAGTTTGGGAAAAATGGACTGAGTGTAGTCTGGGATACTATGTACTTGTTGGTTAACTGTAATATTTCTGGTAGTCTAGTATTCAGTTCCAGCAGGACGGCTTTCTTCGGCTGAGAGTTGGTATAGAGTTCTTCAAGTGTTAATACTGGTACCATTAACCCTCTTGCGGTCGAGAAAACTGTAGTGTTCCAGCTTACACCAGATGATTTTGTTCAGCTGAGAACGAGTTATATGACCCGGAAAGTGTAAAATCTTTGAAAAGGCCAATATATACTGAGCTTAGTATCACAAGAACTTTTGCACTTATTGACCAAAATTTGTTACGGTTAGTTAAAACAGTTTGCATTTGGCCTGTCTGTGAGGATAGCGGTGAACGGTAACATCCTCCCTATTTACACCCCTCTAAGTGTAAGGGACCGAAGCTAGGCTGCTGCAGTTCGGTAGATTTATATGTAGATGACCAGTCTACTTCTTTGTTGGCATTACTTGAAAAAGAGCGTTTACCCTCTTCAGATTGTTCCTATAAAAGGCTGTCAGTCCGTCTGGGGGCATTCTAACCACAAAACTGCCAGGTGCATGTATAACACACGGACGAATGCCAGACAGCTACAATAACTGTTTCTGTAAGGACCAAAATCTGCTGAGGTTAGTACGACAAAATGTCACAGGCTTACCTTGGCTTATTATTTTACTTGTATGATTTTAAATGGAATGTATGTAACATGCATATGATTTCATAACATCCACACTGTGTATTTCTCTACTGGCCAACTTGTATATAGGTTTGTCGGTTCAAATGTGCTTGAGTGGAATATATTCAACACACAGACGCTTACATAACACAGCACCAAGTGTTGATTGTGGCCAGTGTTGTACTCACAGGCCAAAGCTGAGTGTTGTCTAGCCGATGTTCTATTCACAGGCCAAAATCTGTTGCTATAGTCTGGCCAGTGTTGAACTCAGAGGCCGAAATGTAGTAAAGTACGGTATGGTCTGTGGAAATGTATTCATAGTCCAAATATTTTTAAGTGTTCTCCAGCCAATGTTGTATTCTGAGACCAAAATCTGATTAATTGTTGTCGAACCAGTGTTGTACTCACACAGGCTAAAATTTTGTGAACTGTGACCTGGCTATTATATTTGTCAAGTTGATCAGCCAATGTTGTACTTGCAGGCTAAATTCTAGTGAAGTATTGTCTGGTCATTGTTCTACTCAGGGTTTATGAAAGTACGTGGAGGGGATATGTGGAGCATGTTTAACCAAAGAACGATTTCAGAACATCGTTTCTGGCTATTGATGCACAGGCCAAAATGTAGTGAATGGTGGACTTGCCGATGCTGTACTCCGGCTGTAGCTACGACAGACCATAGATATGATATGGGATCCGTACCAAAACACCGACAATTGCTATCCTGTCACAAGCAACCCTATTTCCTTGCATTGCGGCATGTGCGTTACGGCCTCATAACAATCAAGTATAATTTAGTGTATCATGTACTTCATAACTGCGGGGTCCATTTGGCCATGTCTGGCTAATAAGTACACGCCCGCACGAGATGCACCACCATAAATGAACCAATATTAACCCACAACGCCGTGCATTAGGCCACACTGCATTTACGTCACCTGGAGGTTTGATTTGGCGGGAATACACGAAAGAAAATTGCAGTCGGTAGTCTCGTTTCCTCCCATTGTTTTTGGTGTAATGAAAAGGGGTGAAATTTTGCAGTGCTGTGGTGTTTGGCGTTAACTGAATGTACGCTGGAGATACAACACACGCAGGCCCCAGGGTTGTATCTCGCCTCTACCCCTATCAGTTTTTGGTGCAGTGGCTTGGGTGAAATTACGTAATGCTGTAGTAAAGAGTTTAATTGCCGTAGGATTGGCGGGAGCAAACACACAGACGCCGCATCGTTGTCGTATCATTGTTTCCCCCCCTTTTTTTTTTTTTTTTTTTTTTTTTTTTTTTTTTGTGGGTGTGTATGATAAAATGTGTATTTTTTATAATGCTGTAACTGTGAGTGCGTTTAAGTACTTGGGTAGTGTGATGTACTCTCTCTCTCTCTCTCCACCATTCATAAACATCTCCTTATTCATTTTCTCCCCTGCCTCTCTCTCTCCCCTTGTCCCGTTTATAAATTCCCTCTGCATCACACCTCATCCATCCAACATTTTACCTCTCTCCCCTACCCGCCAGTACCCCTTGTTGCTCCCCCATTCATTAACCTCCTCCCCTTCCTCTCCCCATTCATTCTCCCCTCCGCCACTCTCCCTCCGAGCGACCCATTTACTCCCTAACTTATTATCATCTCCCTTCCCGTTTCAGTTTTTTTTTTTCCCCTCTTTTCTCTCTTCTTTGTATCTTATTTTTTATGCTTTAGTTTCTCTCCTCCTCCATCTTAGCCTACGTCTTCCCAATACTCCTTTTCTTTCCGATTCCCAAGGTCGGTCTCTCTCTCTCTCTCTCTCTCTCTCTTATTACGAAAAAATGACTGGTACCACTGGAGGACAATTTCATGACAGTTTCAGAAAGGTAAGACATGGCATGATTGGCCTAATATTTGAGGGAAAAAAATGATGCTCTCTTCCTACTTAGCGGATATTATGTTTTGCCTTTTTGACCATATTTAACTCTATTGAAAGAAAAGTCTGATATCACCAAAAGGCAATTTTGATGATAATTTCAAGGCGCTATAACATTTCACGATTATTTCATAAGCTGAGAAGGACACTTGTTAACTAGCCATATGATGCGAGAATTTTACACCTCAAATTTCAGATGAATTATATTGTTCTCATTCGCTTTGCTTGCTCTAACAATGACGTTCTAGGGTTGATGGTGTTAAGGGAGGGGGGAAGGACCTTACCCTCTGACGATGATAGATTTTGACCACTGTATTGGTGCTACTGCCTCAAGATTTTATGGAACTTAAGAATGGCCTTTGGTTGTCTCGGTGTTAAAGACAATCCCCACTAACCCTCTGAAGACAGCATATATCTCAGGTGTTTTATTCTTGTTCTCGACAGGTGTTATTAGTCAGCCCCGATGTGGCCTTTCGTCATGTAACAACCAATTCGAATCATCATCATGTAATCACTTCAGCTGATGACTTACTTGTATTTTATCTTCATTTTTATTAGCACAACACATTTTTATTCAGTTCTGGAAAGACCTGCCTATACTCGAGGTGTATCCCGAGGTGGATAAAGTCGTCGGTCGAAACAGAAACGAAACAGAAGAAAAAAATTGTCCGTGGAATAAAGGAGCTGATTACGGGGTACTGGGTAAAGAGGTCGATTTGAACCTGAGCGAGTACACAGAAAGCTTAAACCCGTACAGTGGGATTGTAGCATATTTTTACTTCCTCTAGACTTTTTGTGTAGCTTTTGGGAAATCACTTGTACGGATGAGGTAAACGAAGGCTTCATCGAACCCCGTCATCTAGAAAAGTCTCTCCGAAGCTGATGGAAATTGTCTGTCAGTAACCGGAACAAAGCAAAACTGACGTCCTCTTCAGCATTTATTTCCAGGTACTCGTAATAATGTGTCGACCTGAGCCTTAAGAGGCGCACAGTAAACCTTAAGACCCTCTCAGACGCCAGAAACCTTGCTAGGACCGAATGCTGGCCAGAATTTGTAGCTGTAAATTGTGTTAATCAATTTTCGCAACAAGGTAAGTCTCTGGCAACTTACTGGCATCAGATTTTTTTTTTTTTTTTTCTCTCTCTTTTTTTGACTTACACGTCAAAGGCTTAGTGACATGGTTTATAAAGGTCAAAGGCTGGAGAAGAGCGTGAATTAACCCAATATGGTTCGAAATCAAAAGGTGACCTGAGGTTTTTTTTTCTTCCATCTAAGATGAATTAGAGACCTGGCGTGGTCTCTTATGGCTTAAATTACCTGGACTACCACGGGCCCTCGAAGAGCCGAGCTTTTCATAGCACCCAAAAGGATAATTTTCATAATATTCTTTTCACTGTAGTTTCACTTAAGTTTCGTTATGAAGTGTATAATGGCTGAGTCAAGACAAAAGTGTAAGCAATGAATCTGATACACAGCCAGAACCTAAGCAAGTTTATAAGTATGAAATCAGACCTGGGTGCGGGGAGCCGGAGCGGTGATTGTGGGGGTAGAGAGGGAGGTAGGTGTCAACAATGGGCCATGATCCATTAAAAGGGAATACCTGAAAAGGAGAGGCGTTGGCCAGAGGCTATATGTAAGAGACGGGGATGAAGAATGGTGTGGCGATGGGACTTGAAGGGAGAGGACGACAGTCTGAAGCATGATTAAGGGAGAGAGGGGGGAACGATGGGAGAAGGGAAGGCACGGGAGAGGAGGAAAGGCAAAGGACAAAAAGAGGCGAGGCTACGAAGGCGAATGTGGCAGGAAAATCTTGCAGGAGAGAACAGAAGCAGAAGTAAAGGAGAAGAGGTGGAGATAGTAAAGTAGGGGAGAGGACGAGAGGCATACGAGAGGTGTGGCTCGGGGACATAATGGTGAGGAATGGTGTGGTAGGAGAGGCTGGGAGGAAGGAGAGGAAAGGGAGATGTAAGAAAGAAGAAATTAAAGTAAAGCAAACAGCAACAGACCTGTCGGTCCTTTCGTGACTGTTATAGAGAAGGTTATAACTAAGAAAAATGTTTTATCAGCTAAAAGCAAAGAAAGAAAAGCAGAAAGGTTCCCCCACCCCCACAAAACCCTCCAGTCGAAGCCAGCAGGAAATAGTGAAAAGAACCATGCAACACAGAATAGCCGTCATGGAAATTTCATAGGAAAGAGGGGAAAGGAAATCATATTCTGCACTATCTACCTGAAAAGGAAAGTAACATTGTCAGAAATATATATCATTGTTGTTCTGTGGTTTTAACCTCCATGCTCTGTTAAAAAAAAAAAAAAAAAATCTTTATATATACTACAGAAATGTATTATTCGGGAGTGAACATACATAGCTGGGGGTCAAAATGCAGGTATTAATCAAAGCTTTTTTTAAAGGTTAGTACTGTAGGCCTATCACAGTTTACTACACTGGAGGGCCGTTTATTGCATATACTTATAACGATGTTGTAGAAGCAATGCTTAGCTTCATTTGACTGGATCTGTTGGCCAGTACTTTATTACCCATTACATCTAGTATCATTCAACCTATCTTCTGTGAAGTATTTATTGATAGGCATGTAATCATGTCCTTTAACTATTTTGAGTACTTAAAATACATGTCTTCATAATCAGCATTACGTAAAGGAAAGAGATCCAGGGCTTCTAAGCGCCTCTCGTGTGGATTATTTCACAATCAAGGTATCATTTTTGCCACTCATCGCTGTACTCTTTCAAGTTCGTCTTTTTTTTTGTAATATGACGATTGGTAGTGGACACAATGCATCAAGTGAGGCCCTACTAGTAAACTGTACATGGTGAAGAGGATACTTTCTAATTTATATTCGAATGCTCTGCCAATGAATCCGATTATTTTGTTGGGTTTCTTAACAGCCACCGTACACTGTTTACTTGGTTTCCCATTATTTGTTACGATAATTACCAAGTCTCTGTCGTGTTTGATAATTATTACCTTGTTGATTATTGTTCATAGTGTAAGTTCATAAGGGAAGTAGACAGATAGATAGGTAATTAGACAGATTCCTTGCAGTGTCGTGAATATGTATTGTTGCCCGTAACTGTTTGCTGCTCTGTGCATTGCCCAGTAAGGTACCGTACTGCCCTGAAACCCAACTCTCTTGTATAGAACAGATGGTGCCAGTAACCTTCACATGTCACCACTTGGTCTCTAATATCAACCGTCCAGTCTGAATTCATGCTAGGTCTATCTTCTTTAGGTCTAGTGTGATAAAATGGCCGTAGGTGATTTTTCTGCTTGTCAGTGGATGTTGTGGAAGGAAAATTTACGTCTTGAATCCCTTGTACTTATTAATTTTTCTTAGTTTAATCCAGCTTCTTCGTGACGAATTAATTTACCTAAGGATGATCTCTCGTACTTCAAGATGTCTCTTTTAACCTGATTCGATTCTTTCCTAGGTAGCAAGAGTATAGTACAGGAATACGTCATTGGAGTGAAGTAGTGAACTCTCAATTAGGATAACTTCTTTTTTTCTCTCTCTCTCTGTTCTTGTTATCTCAAAATTCAGCTAAGGAGAGAGATAAGGAGAGACATTATAAACTGTAGGGGGTTGATATGGCTTTCATTAATCCCCTCAGTACAGCAGGATTTGCCCAAGTTGAATAAATCTGTCTAAGAATAGCATGAGTAAACAAGTCATCGTAGTGAAGGGATGAAGACAAATGAAATTCATGATCGAAATTAGGTCATTCTAAAAAATGCAGGTGTGTCTCTGCTTATGTTTCCGCCTGCCTGGCCTTCAGCGTGTGTGTGTGTGTGTGTGTGTGTGTGTGTGTGTGTGTGTGTGTGTGTAAGAGAATGTGAGCGAGCTCGCGTCTAAGAGAAATTGTGTGTGTGTGTGTGTGTGTGTGTGTGTGTGTGTGTGTGTGTGTGTGTGTGTGTGTGTGTAAGAGAATGTGAGCGAGCTTGCGTCTAAGAGAAAGTGTGTGTGTGTGTGTGTGTGTGTTATTTCGTGCATGTGTGTCCTTGCGTGCGTGTGTGTGTATGCGTGTACATTTGTGTAGGAGAGGAGGTAGCCGAATCTGTAGAGGTGGCCTGCAGTTCCACCTGACGCAGATTCGAATCCTTGCTGGCAGGGAACAGTTTAAAGATTTGAATTTCGTTAAAGCTAGACTTACTGCCCTACCAGAAGACCCGCCGACATGTAAAAACACCCCCTATAACACCAGTACACAAGCCCTGTATGAGAGCCTTACCATTATTCAGTTTGGATGGTGGGTGTTAGCGCCGAAGTGGTGGCATGTGGAGGTGAGCAGTTTGTAGGAGGACTTCTTGGCGTCAGGGAACAGGGCTGTGAGGCTTATGCCCGAAGTCGAACAGAGAAAGAGAGAGAGAGAGAGAGAGAGAGAGAGAGAGAGAGAGAGAGAGAGAGAAAGTGTGTGTGTGTGTGTGTGTGTGTGTGTGAGAGAGAGAGAGAGAGAGAGAGAGAGAGAGAGAGAGTCGCGACAGATTTAAAATGGCTCGTTTGCATGATCGACTTTTCCCACTGTGTGTGTGTGTGTGTGTGTGTGACTCGCAACAGACTTAGAATGGCTTGTTTACATGAACGGCTTTTCCCACTCTTCTTAATCAACCGAAACCGCTCTGTTTGTCGCTGACTCTCTTTCTGTCTGTTTCTGTCCATGTCTCTGTCTCTGTGCGTCTTTCTCTATCTACCTCTGTCTGTTCACCTCTGTGTGTTTGTCTCATCCAGTTTCTGATTTTTCTGTCTTTCTTTGTCTCTGTCTGTCACTAAGGCTGTCTGTCTACTTCTCTGTCTGTCTGTCAGTTTACCTTCCGTTTCTCCGTTAGCCATGACCTAATTATAAATCAGCCATCAAGCCGCCCTCGAAAGC
The DNA here is from genome assembly GCF_032717465.1 of Coenobita brevimanus. Lineage (NCBI taxonomy): Eukaryota > Metazoa > Arthropoda > Malacostraca > Decapoda > Coenobitidae > Coenobita > Coenobita brevimanus. The sequence continues at coordinate 9,273,035 of NC_136976.1, read as the reverse complement.
ACACTTACCACCATAATGTCATCTTAAACAGTTTGGCCCAATTTTCTCCTATTTTAATAGATGGATTTAAAGGTAAGGCAAGATACAAGCGATTCGATTTAGAGAACAGTCAAAGATCAAGGTCACAGGACATTGTCAAATTTCGCTCCGTGTGTTTGTATGTTGGTAGAATAAAAAATAACCTTGATCTACTTTGAACCATACTATAGTCTCACCAACCTAAAACCAAGGTTTGGGTGGAGTCCAGCCGGGGATTTCCCGGCGTACAGCGTTGCCTTGTTTCCTATACTCTGATTAGCTACACTCGTTCTATTTTATGAAGGCAGTTTGGGTGGGACGCTCTGGGACTTCACACTGTTAGCTCTGTTGTCACATCGCCGCCGATACACGTGTAATTATTTGTGTTCACCTCTCTCTCTCTCTCTCTCTCTCTCTCTCTCTCTCTCTCACTCTCTCTCCTATTTTAAGCTAGTAACTACTTATAAATGAATTTTAAACACTGTATAGATGTAATTCAATAAAAAAGCTGTAGTATAGTATACATCTCATAAGACTTGTCAGTGTTGCCGTTGAGACGTTGTCAGGTGGTGACACGAGGGACAGCCCTGCGTGAGTGGGTCATACTCGGTCAGCCTCCCGCCATGGAAGCTATTTAAAAAAAAAAAAAAAAAGCACCTATAGACCTTTACCTCAGGGGTGGTGTGGAAAAAAAGTCGAAAACAAGAGAAAAAATTAAGAAAATACAATTAGTAGTATTTAATATATAATATGAGAGAGAGAGAGAGAGAGAGAGAGAGCGCACGTGTGTGGCGACGATGTGGCAACAGAGCTAACAGAGTGAGGTCCCAGAGGGCCCGACCCAAACTGCCTTGATAAAATAGAACGACTATAGTGGCTGACCTGACACCGTTAGAGTTCGTCCGCTCACACCTCGCCACCTGGCCTGACATGACTTCACCCACTTCTGTGTGTGTGTGTGTGTGTGTGTGTGTGTGTGTGTGTGTGTGTGTGTGTAAAGACAAACTAATTTAAGTTATAAATATAATTTAAGTTATATATATAACAGAAAGTTAACAGTGGAAGCACGTGACAGAAGCTTAAATCTCCCTCCAGTGGATCTGGATGTTGCCGCTCGTGAGTGTTTTAACTTATTTATTTCTATTAAGAAAATAGCGTATGTTCTACTGATTCCTTCAAATTATATTATAAACGTAATTGTTACATTACTTACCCAACTTAGAACTACCGTGAAAGTCGGTAAAAGTAACTACATTTTTTTCAGCAACACTGTAAAATATGTATGCCACGTTTCTTTATTGATGTACAAGAGCCATATGCATTACAAGTTTACCTTCCTTTGATATGCTAGAATACTTACGTTTATATTGTATTAGTATGTGTGTACCTATCTGTGATGCCTATTACATATATAACATCTGCCCCTCTCCCGGTGATGACTCAAGGTGCCTGGAACCACTGTCTGACTCTCTTCTTCTTCATTTCTGCAACATTCGCGGCCTTTCATCTAACTTTCGCTCTGTTGAGCACCACCTCTCCTCCTCTAAACCTCACCTTCTTTTTCTGACGGAGACTCAGCTGTCTGAGGCAACCGACAGCAAACCCTTTTCTGTATCCTCCTACTTTCTCTATACTCATTTCAAAGCCAAAGGTGGCTGTTGTGTATACATACCCAACGACTTATCTTGCTCTCGTGTTCCTGAACTTGATTCTTCTGAATTCTCCACACTCTGGCTTCGGCTTTCCTGTCATTCTCTGACTAAATATATCTGTGCTGTTTACTTATCCCCTAATTCTACTGACTATCAAAAATTCTTCGACTATCTTACTTCTACGATGGAACACATTCTGTCCATTTCTCCTTTCTCTGAAATCTCCATTCTTGGAGATTTCAATGTTCACCACCACCTTTGGCTCTCCTCTCCTTTCACGGATCCACCTGGTGAACAAGCCTACATCTTTTCTATCCTTAATGACCTAGAGCAGCTTGTACAGCACCCTACCCGAATCCCTGACCGCCTTGGAGAGAGCTCCAACATACTTGACCTCTTCCTCACAACTAATCCTTCTGCTTACTCTGTTAATCTTTTCTCTCCGTTGTGCTCCTCCGATCACAACCTTATTACCTTAACCTGTCCTATCACTCCAGTACGGCCTGTGGACCCTCCAGGGAAACGTCGTCTGTGGCATTTTGGAGCCGCGAACTGGGAGGCCCTCAGGCAGTACTTCTTTGATTTTCCCTGGAATGATTATTGCTTCCATGGCCGGGAGCCATCTGAGTGTGCCTCGCGCATTACGGAGGTTATTCTCTCGGGCATGGAAGCATACATTCCTTTCTCATATCCTTTGACTAACGCAAGAAAGCCTTGGTTTAATCACGCTTGTTCTAATGCTGTCCGCAACAAGGAGAGGGCCTACAAAAGGTACCGGAGCCAACCCACCCCTGAATCACATCATCTTTACGTTTCTGCCCGGAATCGTGCTAAGTCTGTTCTTCGCTTCTACTAAAAATAATTTCATCCATACTAAATGCTCTCAACTCTCCAACTCGAATTCTTCCCGCTCCTTCTGGCACCTTGCCAAAAATCTTTCTAACAACTTTACCTCATCATCCTTCCCTCCTCTTTTCTACTCTGATGGTTCTGTAGCTATTTCTTCTACTGATAAAGCAGATCTCTTCGCACAGACTTTCTCCTCCAATTCCACCTTTAGACGATTCCGGTGCTGTTCCTCCATCACTTCTCCCCTCTGACTTCCTCATGGCTGACATTAAAATTTCTTCAGTTGATGTATTTTCTGCCATCACTGGCCTCAGTACTAACAAGGCATATGGGCCTGATGGGTCCCTCCTGTTGTTCTCAAGAACTGTGCTTCTGTGCTTACACCCTGCCTAGGCAAACTCTTTCGCCTTTGTCTGTCAACTTGTACCTTTCCTTCTTGCTGGAAGTTTGCTCTCATTCAGCCAGTCCCAAAGAAGGGTGACCACTCCCAACCCTCCAACTATCGTCCAATTGCTTTAACGTCCTGTATTTCAAAAGTTTTCGAGTCAATTCTTAATAGAAAAATTTTAAGGCATCTTTCCTATCACAACCTTCTTTCCGATCGTCAGTACGGGTTCCGTCAGGGACGCTCCACTGGCGATCTTCTCACCTACCTTTCAGACTCCTGGTCATCCTCCTTTCGGGACTTTGGCGAAAGCTTTGCCATTGCACTTGACATCTCAAAGGCTTTCGATCGAGTCTGGCATAAATCTTTAATTTCCAAACTGCCCTCCTACGGTTTCTATCCTTCTATCTGTGCCTTCATCGCTAGCTTCCTTTCTGGTCGTTCTATAGCTGCTGTTGTAGACGGCCATCGTTCTTCTCCTAGATCTATCAACAGTGGTGTTCCTCAGGGCTCTGTCCTATCACCAACTCTCTTCCTTTTATTCATCAATGATCTTCTAAGCTGTACATCTAACCCTATCCACTCATACGCTGATGACTCCACCCTTCACCTTTCCATTCGGTTTCCGCAACGCCCATCTCAACAGTTACTTCAAGAAACAAGGGATGAGGCTATGGCACACCTAATGTCTGACTTGGCTCGTATCGCTGACTGGGGTAAAAATAATATGGTTGTCTTTAATGCATCTAAGACTCAGTTCTTACACCTATCAACCCGACAAAATCTTCCACAGGTATACCCATTAATGTTTAATAATATTCAGCTGAATCCTGCATCATCCTTGAACATGCTGGGGGTTTCATTTACTCAGGACTTATCTTGGAAAGATCATATTACATCTCTTGTAAAATCTGCTTCCAAGAGATTGGGTGTGCTAAGCCGACTCCGCTCTTTCTTTACCCCTGCACAATTGTTGACTCTATACAGAGGTTTTATCCGTCCCTGTGTGGAGTACAACTCTCATGTGTGGGGAGGCTCCCCACATACAGCTCTTCTCAATAGGGTGGAGTCAAAGGCTTTTCGTCTCATTAACTCTCCTCCTCTTACTGACTCCCTTCAACCTCTGTCTCTTCGCCGCACTGTTGCATCTTTATCTCTTTTCTATCGCTACTTTAATGGTCACTGCTCCTCTGAACTGTCTGCTTGCATTCCTCCACCTCTACGACGGGCGCGTAGCACCCGTCTGGCAGCAAACTCTCATCCCTTTTCTGTCCAACTCTCTAATGCAAGAGTTAACCGTTACTCCCAGTCTTTCATTTATGCAACAGGTCAGCTCTGGAACTGTCTCCCTCTGTCTGTATTTCCTGCTGCCTATGATCTCCAGTCTTTCAAACGCAGTGTGTCCAGGCATCTCAAAATGATCGGATCTTGAATTTGGCTCTCTATTGTATTTTGTTTTTCTCTTGGAAGGAACTGTTACTGCGGGCCATGGCCTTTGGTTCCTTCTTCCTCGCATAAAAAAAAAAAAAAACAGAATCTACTCATCGCTCGTTTAGGAAGTATGGCATGGCTGCACCCAGCGCCAGACCCCACCCAAACCTTGGTTTTAGATTGGTGAGACTATAGGTTTCAAGGACTGAGGATTTGCTAAGTGGTTTACCAGTTGATGTGGGGAATTGTAGGTCAAACGTCAAGGTTACATGTCAGGGTCAGCTTAGAGTCTTTATCCAGTTTAGATCAAAGTTTGTGGAGGCGTTCTGAGTAAGGCAGGGATAAAGGGACTCGATTCTGGGAACATGTGATCTTTCGTCCTGCGTGAGTAAACATATAACTCGAGTCGAATCCGGCTGTTTTCACACACACACACACACACACACACACACACACACACACACACACACACACACACACACACACACACACACACACACACACACACACACACACACACACAAAATCATCCATCCATCCATCCATACATCCATCCATACATATATATTTCTTTCACTCCGGCCTTTAGGGCTTTTATACATTCCATGCCCCAGAGCACATAACCGTTTATATCCGTATCGTTTTTACTCGATACAAAAATGGCATCTAAAAGGCGCAGACAATATGGACATCATTTTCCACTCGCAATAAAAAAGCATGAAATTCGATTCGTCGCAGTAGCAGTCAAAAAACGATACGGTGTATTATCCCACGACGTGATAGGGGTGGTAGACAAGGAAAAGTTAGCACATATTTATTCATGAGTATTATCACTGTCAGGCTTCTGTGCTCACTCTCATCTTAATATAATCGCTAGCTGGAGTAGAATATTAGACATTTGATAAGGAGAAGGTTATTAGTGACCAGAGTTAACATTTTCAGCCATCCGTACTCACGCTTAACTAAATGAAATCGTCTCTTGTTCAGCTGGAATGAAAAATCATTGCTGTTTTGGTCATAGCAGGTTTATAATGACAGTATTAACTCCCTGGATCCTGTTCCTCACTCACGCCAGAATAATATCGCCTAAAGTTAGTTGGAATAGAAGACAAGGATTATTTCGACCATGAGAGGATTAAATGAGATCGGATGAGGCCGAGCTGAGGGATAGAAAACGTGTTAACTAGACTGGGGGGGAAATAAGACCAAGAAAAATAAAATACAGAATTAAAGAAACGAGCTTTGATACATAAGGAAAGACTTTTTTTTTTTCTTAATCTCGGCCTTTGACTTGATTTTATTCGTTTAACAATATTTAACTGTACTCTCTCTCTCTCTCTCTCTCTCTCTCTCTCTCTCCCCACATATGCGCTTCCTATTATATCTCCATTCTCTTACTGCACAGCTTTTTTACTTCCTTTTATTCTTTACTGACCAAATGATTTCTCTTTTCTGTCATCTCCTTTATTCTTTTGTATCATTCATTCTCCACCATTTCGCATCATTTCATCGTTTTTCATCTTTCCCTGTACGTCTTCCCTTCCTGCCTCTTCTCTCTCTCTCTCTCTCTCTCTCTCTCTCTCTCTCTCTTCTCATACTTTTTCCCCTTCTTTCTCCTTATTCTTCTTCCCTCTTATTCTCCTCTTCCTTACCCATCCCTTCCCTTTTGCCTCCAGCGACCTCCCTCCGTTCTTCCTTATTCCTAATTTCTTCATTTCCTCTCACCTCTTCCCCTCTCCTTCGTGAGTCCATCTGTTTCCTCTCCTCCTCCTCCTCCTCCTTCGCCACCAATCATTCTTCTTGTCTCCTCACATCCTCTCCTTTCCTCATCTCTTCTTTCCTCACACATCTTCCTTCCATCTTCCTACTTTCTCTTCTTCTGTCTCTATGCAACGTCTTCCTCCATTGTACGTTCTCCTCTGCTCCTACGTCTTCCCATTCTCTTCCTCATTCTTCCCCCCTTCTCTTCTTCCTACGTCTTCCCCTCTTTCTCCTCACATCCCTTCTCTCAGTTCCTCTTCCTTCCTCTCCTCCTGTGTCTTACCATCCCACAATTCATTCCTAATCTTTCTTTCCTCTGTCTTCGTCGCTTCCTCCTGATTCCTCCTCTCCCCTCTTCGTCCTTCGGGGTCACGTTTCCTAGTTGTATCAGATATTGCACCTTCAGGGTCCAGGTAGGAAGAAATATTAGCTTCATTATTCTCCATGTCGCACTGAGATACGCCATCCCAGCCACAGCTACAGGACTACCACCACCACCACAACCATCTCTCAGAATCACCACCACCATACTTTCTTCACTAGAACCATCGCCCACAATATCAACATCATTTTTACCTGTGTTGACGCGAGCTTATGATGTTGAAAACTTTATATTAAATGCGCTACTCAGATCATTAATTCTACAGCACCCATCTTCTCAGGGAATGCTCTCATGATCCCTCCTCACCTCGCCTTCACAACAGTGCCAGCCCACCCTTCCCATTCCTTTGTCACCCACGCCCATTCCTTTACCCCTGTGACACTTTCATTCTTGGATAAACCCTGACTTCATCCAAATCACTCATCCTACAACATGCTTCCTTATAGATCCATTAAATTACCAGCCCTACACACCTGTTCCTTTGTTTACATGTGTATTTATCTCCTTTTGACGGCTTCATGGTGGGATACATGTCACGCGATCGACGAGTGTGCTTGGTTTAACTCCCACCAACACCACAAAAATCACCACCACCACTGCAACTACCACCATTGCCGCCATAACTTTCTTTGATCATCACCACAGACAAAATAATATCCCCCACGTCCACCATCTCCCCGCCATAATATCCCCCAACCACTCCCACCATCGCCACCATACTTTTCCATCTACTAGTGTCACCATGCCCATTGCCACACTGATATTTCTCCCGCCTCCACCACAATTACGTTCATAATCATAGTTATCCTTGTGGTCACCAATTCACTATTATGTCAACAAAATCATTCTCACCAAACCTTTTTCCTGCTTCGACAAATGTATTAATTTCTTACACACACACACACACACACACACACACACACACACACACACACACACACACACACACACACACACACAGAAAGAGAGAGAGAGAGAGAGGGGGGGTACATAAAGACTGACTGAGAGATAAACAACAACAAAAAGGAAGGTAAATAAATAGATAGATAGATTCGGAAGACACGACACGCCCCCCAAAAGATGGTAGACACTGATATGGAACCCTGTGAGGAGACAAACCAGGGTCCTGTGATAGTCGTAGATAGATGGCAGGTCCGATAGATGGATCCAGTGATAGACACAAGGCCAAATTGATAGATAGGTAGAAGTGTAGATATTTTGATAGATATGTTTGGAGGCTACGATCCCCCCCCCCCTCCTCTAAAAATCTGATGTTCGTAGAATGGAACTTTGTGTGCAGACGAACCCAGGTCTTTTGATAGGCAGATGCGAGGAAATTGGTTGGCTGCAAGGAAGGTCGGTGTTTGACTACGTACAGAGTTTTGTGTGTGGGGGGGGGGAGATGTAAGAGAGAGAGAGAGAGAGAGAGAGAGAGAGTCAGAGACAGAGACAGACAGACAGACAGACACAGACAGACAGCTTACTCGCAAGTATGTGTGTGTGTGTGTTTGGGGGGGTGATTGGGAGGGAGGGGGGGATGTGTAGGTGGGTGGGTGTAGGTTTTGCACGTGTGTGTGCGAAAGGATGTAATAATGACAGACAGACAGCTTGTTCGTGTGTGTGTGTGTGTGTGTGTGTGTGTGTGTGTGAGAGAGAGAGAGAGAGCGAGAGAGAGTTCGGGTGTGACTTAGGCTCACTGTGAAATAAATCAAGTTTTTGTACCAGTATGTATTATAGGTATTCCTTCCATGCAAACAAAACACGAGGGATAAATACTTAAGAATTTCTGCCGATACTAACAAAAAATACCCCCCCCCCCCCCCAAAAAAAAAAGAGCACAAGAACTTCATTAATCATTTCAAACCGCGAGCCAAATATTCTTAAACTGCCACACTATAGGTGACGTCAGAGTGCATAGCCAAGACCTCTTATCAGTCAGAGCGTTTTTGTTATCAGCCAGAGTTAGTCCTTTTTTTCTCTGACTTAATTACATGTATATCCCCAGGTGTGTCTCAAAAATACAGTAAAATCAGTAGAATTGTTTGTTTATACTGTATTTTATATGTATGACACTGTATTCATGAGGAACGGATGACTATTGAGGTTTACAGTGAAGTGAGGACAGTATAGTAACATGATTAAGGAAAGGTTGTTGGTAGTCAGAGCTGTATATATGAAATGGGAGCTGCTGCACTGAATGGGGCGTGTTGACATTCAGTGAGAGTATTAACAAGAGACTGAATGGGGCCTGGAGCGTATGAATTACTTAAACTGTATGATACATAACGAGACTTAACGAAAGGTTTAGGGAGGAGGGGTTCATCTTAGCAAGTGACTTAGGTACAGGCTTCAGAAACAGATTATGTTCGCAAATTGGGGACTGCCTTCAATGGTTGAGCATGGAAATTCAAAGATATTTTAAAGAACAAACCAAAAAACGAAAAACCACATACAGATTACACACAACACGGCGCTCAAGACACAGCAAAACATAAACACGAGTATACAGTACACAAGACAGCACAAATCCACAACACAACACACAGTACAAATGCACAAGCACACAACGCAACACACAGTACAAATGCACAAGCACACAACGCAACACACAGTACAAATGCACAAGCACACAACGCAACACACAGTACAAATGCACAAGCACACAACACAACACACAGTACAAATGCACAAGCACACAACGCAACACACACACACACACACACACACACACACACACACACACACACACACACACTTCAAAGAACGAACAAATATGCAGAACAACACAGCAACGCAAACACGAAGCTTAGCACAAACGCACAACAAAGAACATACAGCACAACACAATAGAAATAAACAACGCAGCAAAGCACAGCACATCTTTCTCCAGTTCCAATTTCGTGAGTTTACACAGACTCGATTTTTCTACATCCATTCAAACCTTCTCCAGCCATTCCTGTTCCTACTTCCATCCTCCTCCTCCTTTCCCACCTCATCCTCATCCTCATCATTCCTTCTCTGTTTTTTTTTTTTTTTGTTTTTTTTTAAAGACATTTTTTTCTGCCTCGTTTATCTCACCCCTCTTCCCATCCCGACCTCCAGCTTCCTCCCTCTCACCCACCTCACCTTCATCAGTCTCGGTGAAGATCTGCCCGACAAGAGCGCTGCAAGAGGACGGGCTGAGTCAGGGCGAACACGGCAACTTAGTTACCTAAGACTTATGGAGCCAAGGAAAGGAGTAAAATATTACTCATAGTTGGCTTTGCTTTTACACAGGGAAGGGGATTTTCGATTTTTTCTTACATTTTTCATTCATTCCTCTCTTTGCTTTCATCCTGCTGGGCTGGTCTTTCCTTTTCGCTCTGAGGGAAAAACCTGCTTGATGTTAGTATTTGTTTCTTGTTTTTATCTGTCGGTTTTATTTCGTTTCCAACTTTCGGGATCAGGCTTTTGTTAAGAACTGGTGTTTATTTGCTTTTCTGTAAGCTTGCTTTGTATATAGACATTTTTTAAAAGTGGGATTATGCTTTGCTGTGTGTGTGTGTGTGTGTGTGTGTGTGTGTGTGTGTGTGTGTGTGTGTGTGTGTGCTAGTGGTCATTGTTGCTCTTTCTTTTACTGTGAAATCACTTCCGTAGAGGTATGGTGTACTCAGTACAATCCATGCATTCTGTACACCTGTACAAGTGATTATCTGCAGTAGTAAGTTCTATTAGACAGCAGCAAAACCTCCGAACACCCCAAGCTTCATAATACCGTACTGTATATATCACACCGAATATAAAATTTGCACATTCGTCTTTGAGTCTGTGAGTTTGTATAATTATTGTAGTTTGAGCTATATTTACAAAATGTTCATGCTACAACTACTGTTAGGAGGTAAACAAGAGATACAGTGGTAACAACGCACACCGACAGTTCCCGTCTGTACAAGCCTATTATCTACCCAGATCGTCGGACACCATTTTGCTGGCTAAAAAACAATTCTGTGTTTGCCGGGTTCAACTTAGTAATTCAGCCAGCATTCCTCCTCCGCTCTTGTCTGGGTAAAAGTTTGAATGCCGACCAGCCCAGGGTGGGTATTATTGGCGGACTACAGGTGCAGGTTAGACACACTTCGTTTTAAGTCCCTGCTCTTGTGTGCTTTATTTTGTGGGTCGCAGTGAAAGTTTGGTGGGATGTGGAAATTTGTTTGTGCGTTAGTTATCTGGGCCATTGTGTGTGTGTGTGTGTGTGCTAGTGGTATATATATTTTTTGTTACTACAGTATATCTGCCTCTGTTGATGATGATAACTTTAGCCATCATTGTTATTGTTGTTGTTGTTCCTCATCCCCATTCTGACTGAGCAGACCTGTCGACTGCAAGTAAACCACTACTCATATGGGGTTGTCCCATAGGTTTTGCTCAGCGTTGATAATATGTCTGCGTCTTGATGTGGCGTGTGCTGTGCATTGTACCATTATGTGTATTATGTGTGGGTCTCTTCTACAAGCACGGCACGTGTCATCTTTTATTCCACCCAACTCGAATCTAAACTGGTAACTAAGGAGGACTGGGTTATCTCCTGTCTTTAACTCGATCATCTCTACATAAGGATTCCTCTGATATCAGGAGAGAGAGCTTGTGATATAGTGTTCTGATGGAGTTGTTGTGTTGCCCAGCTCGTGAGATGAATATGTGAGTGTTTCTTTGAGTGTTCTGTGTGGGATGTTGTTGTAAGGGGTTTTGGTAATGGCTGTGTGGTGATTCTTTTGGGTGCCGTATTGTGTTCTGTTGCTTTGTTTTGTAATGTCAGGCGTGTTATGTATTGGCACGGTGCTGCGTAGTTCTTAATGCCTCTCATATCAAGGTGAAGAGAGGAGTTTAATTTCAGAGCATTAGGGAGCTGTGGGTGTGATTTTGATGTAGCCAGTGGTGATGAGTAAAGCGTTGTTCTGTGTGGTCTTCAAGGAGTTTAGTGGATATTAGGTAGGCTGGGAGTCCATGCCTGGGTGGCGTAGGACGTCACTAATCGGATATACTGTTTGTAGAGCAAGGAGTGTGTGTTTTTTTTTCTTTTTTTTTTAACTTTCGTTAGGGGCTAGTACTGAGCTCCTGATTTGTGCTTTATTTGTCTACTTTTTTTTTCATATTAGCATGTTTTGTTAATAATATAACTGTGTGTTTGCATTGGCGTGTTCTTTTGTGTGTGTGTGTGTGTGTGTGTGTGTGTGTGTTTGGATTATCAAGTGTTCCGATGCCTGTCATTAATATTATTCGTTGTATATCTTGTGAGTATACTCTTTTTCGATGAGATTTTGACAGCCATCATTGTGAGTTATGTTTTAAGTTTCATTATTTACGCCATACTGTCAACCGAGATGGTTTTCTTTCCTCTCATTGCATGGTTCGATGGTTTTATAAATGCTCGTCTACTCTTACCCAAAAGAGTATCCGAACACTGCAGTCGTCATGCATTTTGAATATATGACCAAAGAATATGAAACAAGTCATCCAGTATGCATTCTTAAAAAGTAATAATTATTGCATCATACACTTTTGCATCAATACACCAGCGTAATGGCGGCAAAGTATGTCACTCAGAACACACACACACACACACACACACACACACACACACACACACACACACACACACACACACACACACACACACACACACACACACACACACACACACACACCATTACCAAACAACAAGCTACCTTTCTGTTTATTTCCACGTCTATAGTGCCCAGGTGTTTGTATAGTTTTTAGTGAGCGTCCCTGTTTCACTTTCTCCTCCTCCTTTTTCCTTTTTATTTCCACTCCGTAATCTTTTCTCTTTTCTAATTTTTCGACCACATTTCCTTCACATTCCTCAGTGTTGCCACCTTTTTCGCCTTCTATTCATTGTTTTTCCTCCTCTCTCTCTCTCTCTCTCTCTCTCTCTCTCTCTCTCTCTCTCTGCTAGCCTGGTGGCAAGTTACCGGGTACCTCAGTCTGTCTACCTGTCTGTCCGTCAGTCTTTAATGCAAACTCATGCAGTCGCCTCTCTTATCCTATCTCATTTCCTCAAGGTTTCTGGGCACGACTAAAGAGAGAGAGAGAGAGAGATGGGGAAGGGACACAGATGAGGAAAGAAAGAGAATTTGTATACGAGAGAAAATTAAGTGCGAGGGAGAGATAAGGTATCATCTTTCTATTTTCCCCTTTCCCTCCCCCTTTTCTTTAATTTTGGCAAACCTTATCAGTATATCTTATCAGTGGACGCTAATGACGCCTTTCCTATCTGCTTTCATTAATGTATCATAATTAATGTATGTCAAACTCCTAGTTGCTCACTAATCTTCTGAGGAATTCTTTGATATTTGTAGGTAATGTTCAGCGAAAGACAATATACTCAGATCAAGTGGGAGGATGTTATTGGTATGACAGACAGACAGACAGAATGTGATACTGTTATATGTTGGGGGTGATACGTTGATGATGGTGAAGTGATGTTATGATGATGTGATGTTATGTTGGCATGACGCATGGCGATATGGTGATAGTGATATGGTTGCAAGGTGATATAGTGATACGGTGAATTGGTAATGGTGGCACAGTGATAATGATTGCGTTGAAAGTTATATGGAAGGTGGTGATATGGTGATGGCTGAGGTGATGATACGCCTAGGGATGATGTCTGTGATGATGATGATGATGATGATGTAATAATATGATGGTGTCATGCTGTTGCCGATGGTGATGATTTTGATGATTGTCGTAGTGATCATAATCTTAATTTTAATTGTGTGATGGTGTTGATATGGTGGTGATAGTGATATGATTAATAATGATATGATGGTTATGGTGTTTTCATAGTGATAGTGATACTTAGGGTATTCGTGATGATATGATGGTGGTGGTGGTTGTGGTGGTGGTTGTGATGATGGTGGTGTTAATGTTGATGGTTATGGCAATGTGATGATTTGATGTTGCTGAGGTAAGAGGATAAAAACAGAGAGGGGGGGGGGAAGACAGGAGAGGAGAGACGAGGGGTTAACTGGTCTGTCAAATAAGACGAAATTTATAAATGAGAGATGAAGGAGAATGAGATGGAAGAAGGAAGAGAAGAAGGAAAATAGAAGCAGGTTGTGAAGGACGGAAATAAAGAAGAGCATGATAAAAGAAAAGGAGAGGAGAGAAGAAGGAAAAAGTAAAAAAAAGTAATGAAGGAGAAGGACGAAAGGGGATCTAGTAACAAAGAGCAGAGGTAAGCTTAGGCAGTTAGGGAAACTATTTTTTAGGCAGATTACGCTGAACGTGAGGTGACAACTTTATTGGTCGTTTAGATATGTTTTCGTTGTTTTGAGGTTGTCATATCAACGTATATTTAGGTAGATACTCCTGATAAATGGTACTCACCATGTATTCCACATAAAATTTAGTTATAATCGGTTTTGCAGAAAATGTCAGATGCAGGATTAAGCACTGCACAATGACAAGTTATCAAACAACCTTCTTACCTTAACCTGTCCTATCACTCCGGTACGGCCTGTGGACCCTCCAGGGAAACGTCGTCTGTGGCATTTTGGAGCCGCGGACTGGGAGGCCCTCAGGCAGTACTTCTTTGATTTTCCCTGGAATGATTATTGCTTCCATGGCCGGGAGCCATCTGAGTGTGCCTTGCGCATTACGGAGGTTATTCTCTCGGGCATGGAAGCATACATTCCTTTCCCATATCCTTTGACTAACGCAAGAAAGCCTTGGTTTAATCACGCTTGTTCTAATGCTGTCCGCAACAAGGAGAGGGCCTACAAAAGGTACCGGAGCCAGCCCACCCCTGAATCACATCATCTTTACGTTTCTGCCCGGAATCGTGCTAAGTCTGTTCTTCGCTCTACTAAATATAATATCATCCATACTAAACGCTCTCAACTCTCCAACTCGAATTCTTCCCGCTCCTTCTGGCACCTTGCCAAAAATCTTTCTAGCAACTTTACCTCATCATCCTTCCCTCCTCTTTTCTACTCTGATGGTTCTGTAGCTATTTCTTCTACTGATAAAGCAGATCTCTTCGCACAGACTTTCTCCTCCAATTCCACCTTAGACGATTCCGGTGCTGTTCCTCCATCACTTCCTCCCTCTGACTTCCTCATGGCTGACATTAAAATATCTTCAGTTGACGTATTTTCTGCCATCACTGGCCTCAGTACTAACAAGGCATATGAGCCTGATGGGGTCCCTCCTGTTGTTCTCAAGAACTGTGCTTCTGTACTTACACCCTGCCTAGGCAAACTCTTTCGCCTTTGTCTGTCAGCTTGTACCTTTCCTTCTTGCTGGAAGTTTGCTCTCATTCAGCCAGTCCCAAAGAAGAGTGACCACTCCCAACCCACCAACTATCGTCCAATTGCTTTAACGTTCTGTATTTCAAAAGTTTTCGAGTCAGTTCTCAATAGAAAAATTTTAAGGTATCTTTCCTATCACAACCTTCTTTCCGATCGTCAGTACGGGTTCCGTCAGGGACGCTCCACTGGCGATCTTCTCACCTACCTTTCAGACTCCTGGTCATCCTCCTTTCGGGGCTTTGGCGAAAGCTTTGCCATTGCACTTGACATCTCAAAGGCTTTCGATCGAGTCTGGCATAAATCTTTAATTTCCAAACTGCCCTCCTACGGTTTCTATCCTTCTATCTGTGCCTTCATCGCTAGCTTCCTTTCTGGTCGTTCTATAGCCGCTGTTGTAGACGGGCATCGTTCTTCTCCTAGATCTATCAACAGTGGTGTTCCTCAGGGCTCTGTCCTATCACCAACTCTCTTCCTTTTATTCATCAATGATCTTCTAAGCTGTACATCTAACCCTATCCACTCATACGCTGATGACTCCACCCTTCACCTTTCCATTCGGTCCCTGCAACGCCCATCTCAACAGTTACTTCAAGAAACAAGGGATGAGGCTATGGCACACCTAATGTCTGACTTGGCTCGTATCTCTGACTGGGGTAAAAATAATATGGTTATTTTTAATGCATCTAAGACTCAGTTCTTACACCTATCAATCCGACAAAATCTTCCACAAGTATACCCACTAATGTTTAATAATATTCAGCTTAATCCTTCATCATCCTTGAACATGCTGGGGTTTCATTTACTCGGGACTTATCTTGGAAAGATCATATTACATCTCTTGTAAAATCTGCTTCCAAGAGATTGGGTGTGCTAAGCCGACTCCATTTTTTCTTTACCCCTGCACAATTGTTGACTCTATACAGGGGTTTTATCCGCCCCTGTGTGGAGTACAACTCTCATGTGTGGGGAGGCTCCCCACATACTGCTCTTCTCAATAGGGTGGAGTCAAAGGCTTTTCGTCTCATTAACTCTCCTCTTACTGACTCCCTTCAACCTCTGTCTCTTTGCCTCACTGTTGCATCTTTATCTCTTTTCTATCGCTACGTTTATGGTCACTGGTCCTCTGAACTGTCTGCTTGCATTCCTCCACCTCTACGACGGGCGCGCAGCACCCGTCTGGCAGCAAACTCTCATCCCTTTTCTGTCCAACTCTCTAATGCAAGAGTTAACCGTTACTCCCAGTCTTTCATTTATGCATCAGGTCAGCTCTGGAACTGTCTCCCTCTGTCTGTATTTCCTGCTACCTATGATCTCCAGTCTTTCAAACGCAGTGTGTCCAGGCATCTCAAAATGATCGGATCTTGAATTTGGCTCTCTATTGTATTTTGTTTTTCTCTTGGAGGGAACTGTTACTGCGGGCTCATGGCCTTTGGTTCCTTCTTCCTCGCAAAAAAAATATATATATATATTCTGATTCCAAAATTGAAAGCAAGTTCAACACTTTGTACCTTAATCTGCTAATACACTAACTGGGAGTGATCATTTGAACTATTTATAACTGAGGTCACATCTCACCCGGACCACTTTATTGTATTGCAGTATATCAAGGCGCTGGATTAGTATTACAAACTGAACTACTGCTCTTCTTATTAATACAAGATTAAATCATTTGAGGGAGTTTATGACATGGAAGTGGTACGGTGGCAGCGATGGGGTCAGTTCCTATCTATCTATCTATCTATCTATAGCCCGACGCCCTAATCCCGCAAAGGGTGGCCGCAGACAAAACGCCTCCAAGTCACTCTGTCACCCACCATTTGACTACCCTCCCCCCAACTCACCCCCTCCCTCCCTCATATACCTCTCAACTCCATCCCTCCACCTCATCCTCGGTCTACCCCTCCCTCTCCCTCCCTCCACCTCACCTACATACACCCTCTTAGTCAGTCTTTCATTCTCCATTCTCTCCACATGTCCAAACTACCTCAGTGTATTTCTCCTAATCTTTTCAACCACATCCACATGTACCCCACAACGTTCCTTCACTTCTTGATTCGTCAACCTGTCCCTCCACGTCACTCCACATGCTCCTCTCAAGTAACTAATTTCCACTGCTCTCACTCTTGACTTGTTCCCCACTTGCAAGGTCCACGCGTTGCTTCCATACGTCAGGGTAGGGATCACAATACCATCATGCAGTGACTTCTTAACTTTCATACTCACCTCCCTATTTCTCATCACTGCTTTCAGTGTACCAACAACCTTTCTTCCCTGCTGTACCCTTTCACGTACTTCATCCCCCAAAGTTCCATCCTTACTCATCACACTACCCAAGTACTTGAATGCACTCACATTCTCCATATCCTCACCATCCAACCTTACTGCACACTCTGTGACTTCATTCCTCTCAAACACCATAACTTTACTTTTGTTTACATTAACTTTCAGATTCCTCCTCCTACACACTGTCCCAAATTCATTCACCAAACCTTGCAACTCCCATTCATCTTCACTCAACAATACTGTATCATCAGCAAACAGCAACACCGGAAGCTTCCAAATCTCACCCTCATTCATTAGGGCCACCCCCACATCCACTGCCCTACCTTGCACCTCCTTTACAACCCCATCCATATATATATTAAACAGCCATGGAGACATCACACACCCCTGTTTCAGTCCCACATTGAGATCAAAGAACTCACTCAGCTCACCATCCACTCGCACCGTAGCCCTAGCTCCCTCGTACATACTCTTCACAGCACTCAACAATTTCCCCTCCACTCCATATATTCTTAATACCTTCCACATACTTTGCCTATCTATTCTGTCATAAGCTTTCTCCAAGTCCATGAAGGCAGCATACACTTTCCTTCCCTTCTCTAGATACTTCTCCACTAAACATCTTAGAACAAATATCTGATCTACACACCCTTTTCCCTTCCTAAATCCCCCTTGTTCTTCTCCAACTAGCTCCTCTGTCATATGCCTAACCCTATCAATGAGTATTCTACCATATATTTTACCAGTCACACTAAGAAGGCAAATACCCCTATGGTTACCACATACTTCTCTCTCCCCTTTTCCTTTGTACAGAGGAACAATTATACCTGATTTCCAGTCCTCTGGAACCCTTCCCTCTTCCCAAGCCAATCTACACAACTTCCATATCCACTCCACAACAATCCCACCCCCATACCTAAGCATTTCACCACACACTCCATCAATTCCTGGGGCCTTTCCCAGCTTAATCTTCTTCATCGCTTCCACTACTTCCGACCTACTGATCTCTTCCTCCCTCCTCTCATCTCTTCTTCTCCCAGCCATTCCCCAACCACTTATACTCACACTGCTCTCACTCTCTACATTCAACAAATCCTCAAAGTGCTCTTTCCATCTCCTCAATTTCTCTCTCTTCTCCACCAACAATCTATTATTCCTATCTTTCACTCCCCTACTATTTCCCCTTTCACACTGCCTTACTTTCTTTACCTCCTTCCAAAACAATTTCTTACTCTCCCTCCATTTCACACTCAGATTCCTCCCAAACTCTTCATCCACTTTCTTCTTACTCTCCTTCACCAGTCTCTTAACCTCCCTTCTCCTGCTCACATATACCTCTCTCTTCTCTCTCTCATCTTCTCCCCTACCTCTACTCGCCAACCATTCACCATATGCCTTCTTCTTTTGTTCCACAGCTCGTTTCACCTCATCATTCCACCATCCTGTCCCTTGCACACCCTTGCATCTCCTCCTCACTCCACAAACCGCCTCACACGCTGCGCTTATCTCTTCCGTGAATATCTTACATACGTCTTCCACCCCTTCCATCTGCTCTAGCTCATACCTTCCCAATCTTTCTTCCACTATGCTCTTATACTCTGTCATTTTCTCACTATCTTGCAATTTCTCCACTCTTCTCACAGGTCAGTTCCAAATGGGTTATATTGCCCATGATATCCTTTCTGCCTTGCTCTCCTCTGCAGTTCATAAGTACCATCTTAGTTATTGTTTTGTTGCCTAATAGTCACAAGTATATTGATAGTAAGGGATAGGTTACACAAAGGAGGCGTTACGATGTACTAATTCTATACCACATAATGTAAGCAAATTTCTGTTCAGACTTTATTCATGTATTATCATTACCTGAATATTTTATGCGCGGTAACTGAATAACGCAGTGCAAACATTAAATGCTTTCTTTTGTTTCAGGAACTGGTTTTGTGGCACCTTGCCTGCATTAGTAAGTACAAGCATTATTCAGTTTATAATTTGCTGCCTTTTTAAACGGGTAGTTGGTCGACTCAACTCTTTATGTAATACTGTCGTGCATTAAAACCCACCTCGCCACTGGAAGTCTGATAGATGTGTGTGTGCGTCACGTAATTATGACGTTTTTCTTGTCAGATCCACACACACCCCGACCTATTGCACTGTGGGTGGTAGTGACGTTAAGCTCTTCTGGTCGCGATGGTTGACAAGTTGAGTACATGTAGTCGTCACGTTATATTAACCTCGTACCGTAAAGTACCATCGTCAGTGTGGGGTTTGAACCCCATCTGTTTGAGTTGACGTTGCGCTGTAACCTTTCTTTCTGACCTTTCCCTGTGACCTAGACCTTTGAGAGATAGGTCTCAAAATCGGACCCTTTTAGACTTGTGTCATCCTGAACACTTCCACAAAGTTTTTTTTTTTTTTTTTTTTTTTTCTATGTGTCCGACTCTGGGCATAGGCTTCACAGCCTGCTATCAAGGCCCAGTAGTCCTCCTCTACATGTCACCACTTCGGCTCTAACACCCACCGACCATATTGAATACATGCTAGGGCTGTCTCATACAGGACTGGCGTATTGGTTTAGTGTAAATCGGATAAAAACATGACGTGACCCTGCCCTGTGGCCTTGACCTTTGAAGTATTGTTCTTGAAGACAAAAGGTTAAGACCTCAGCTGACCCATAAGACCTCAACGAAGTCTTGATGGAATCAGATCAAAACTGAGGTATTTTGGTAGCAGACACACCAACGGAGGGAACTTCGACCTTGCCCTGTGACCTTCACTTTTGACTGATTATTCTCAGAACTGAATAACTTCATTCTTGCACTGAAGTGAACCTCTCCTCCACGTTTGATCAGAATGAAAAAAAAAAAAGTTGAAATTGATTTTGATACTGCAACGTTTGATCAAGCTCTTTGATATAGACCTTTGATTTATCGTTAAAAAAAACAATTGGTTTCTGTATGTGTTTTCCTTCCATTCTTCCCCTAGGTTAGATTATAACATGGGTAGAATCTGTATTAAATTATATTGTTAGCGCTGACGCGCACACACACACACACACACACACACACACACACACACACACACACACACACACACACACACACACACACACACACACACACACACACACACACACACACACACACACACACACACACACACACACACACACACACACACCACTAAAACATAACACTCCCTTGGGGAAAAAAAAAAGTCAACTGCTGACCTGCGCCATGCCAGAATAGCTGTTGTCAGGGGTATAACGCACAGATGGTAGGTTATATCAACAAATGTCAAAAGTAAAACTTGTTAAGGACCTTACGAGGTATGGTATAGACAAGAAAAAGAAAAGAAAGAAAGAAAAATCTTATATTCCCAAGTGTAGCTGGCTTACACGCACAAATGCCTGAGGCGAGACCCGGGCTGCAGTTTGCACACTCGAGGCGACACTCCGGCTATAAGATGCTGTCTACATGCGGGACATCCTGATGATTTTAGGTAACCTCCTCGTTCCTGTCCCCAGGTGTTTTCCTGCATTTGTGTCTGTGTACTGCTGCTGTGTCGTCTCTGTCTTCGGATGGGGCAGAGTTGTAGTCCTCAGAGTCGTAAAGCTCAAAACAAGAGCTGTTGTGGACATCAATCAAAATGAAGCTACATCTGATATCCGTATCACCTCCAGGCGTTCCCATGTGCCTAAGAGGAAATGGACTAAGTGTATTCGTGCTGCAGAGAGACTCATAAAAAATCCGACAGAGGCAAGTCAGGGATTGTTTGGGCTCGCCTCTTGGGTTTGACCTTATTGGTGTGACGTGTTTCTTTGGTACTGCAGCGTCGGGTGTGTTCTTCCCATATCACAGTTTAACCACATTTCGATTTACTAACAGTATCCTTCAGTTCAGTGGTACATTATTTTATTCTTGCTAATTCCGGTTGAATTTATTCATTTGAAAAGCTCTCATGCGTTGCAAAGAGGTAAAATGAAACTTGTATATAAATCCTGTAGTTAAAAAATTCATAAATAAATTGAATAAAATCATATACAAATTCCAGAAGTGAAATAAAATGTAATCGAACTGAAGGGATTAAGTGATCTTGCTTTAATGTCGTCAACAAAATAGTTTAATAAATTTCTGGCAAATTGTATGCAGTGAAGTTTTATTTATTACATAATTTTGATTTAACGTATTCATATTTCAGCTAAACAAATATGAGATTCTTTTAGCTTCTGCCATTTGCGAATTAATTCAGCCATATTTCACAC
This sequence comes from Coenobita brevimanus, assembly GCF_032717465.1. Taxonomy (NCBI): domain Eukaryota; kingdom Metazoa; phylum Arthropoda; class Malacostraca; order Decapoda; family Coenobitidae; genus Coenobita; species Coenobita brevimanus. The sequence continues at coordinate 9,251,701 of NC_136976.1, read as the reverse complement.
TTTTTTTTCATTTCCGTACCGATTTCAATATATTTTAACTAATAAAACAGAAAATTTTACTTTTTCGTTGTTTCACACCTACACAATCATATTTCGGGAAAACAAATATTACATGATGTTGCTGGGAACACGTTGAAACCTTCTTACAAGCCTCGTATTAAGAATGAATGTACACCTGTCCTGCATTTTCAGGCTCCTTGTTAATACGCCCTCACAAACCTCGTATTAAGGATGCATTTACATAGACCCTGTGACAATATATTCTCAGTTGGTGTCATTTGGAGTAAGGCATGGAGCGAGTTCTCTCACACCCTTCAGCATCTCGTTACTGCTCCCCCCTAGCCACGTGTTTTTCCTATCCTGTCTCTCCCTCTTAATCTCTTCATTCCCTCTCACTTTTTGCAATGAGCCTCCCCCCCCCCTCTCTCTCTCTCTCTCTCTCTCTCTCTCCACCCAGTAGCTGCTCAACTCACTTTCTTTTTAACAAGTCTCAGGCTTGTAGGGGTCTCTCACATCCCAGCTTCTCCTCCTCCTTTCTCATGCTGCATTTTACTCGAGCAAGGGAGCGAAGCGAGCAAGTATGATTTACTTATACAGAGTCCAAGTTTCCTACTCAGGGCAGTGGGTGTGTAAGGGTATAAACAGGCGATTATTGGTCCAGTATTATCGGTAATCTGAAAGATTGTATTTGACCGGTTTGTTTGGTCATGTCTGGTGCCACCGCCCATTAGGCAAACCAAGCGAAATAGAGGCTTAGCACGAGTCATATGTCCCCGATGTGCTTATTGGACTTTTGTGGAACGCGAGTAATAACATGAAATTCCCTTTAACCAAAACAAAAGATGAAACTACAGTGGAAAGTGGTGAATTATAGTAACTTTTGTGCTTTGTCTAATCTTTAAAAGCTACTGAACTCTAACACGTTCTAGACATTAGTGTGGGCCCCTGTTACCTCGTTATTATTTATTATTTCATTTTTCCATTCTCTTCCTCGTCCTTCATTTATCCTATCTATAGGTTTTCTTTCATTCGTGATTCCTCTTTCTCTCTCCAGTGTTCATCCTGGTCTATCTTTCTCACTTTCATACCTTTTCCTCTCTTCATTGCTTCATACCCTCGCCATTTTTTCCCGCTTGTATTCTTTCTTACCCGATCTGTCTTATTCCTCCTTCCTTCCTCCGTATCACTTTTTTTAATTACCTTTTTATTGATGCCTTCTCTTCTTATTTCCTTTCTTCTTCAAATATGCCTTCCTTCCTTCCTTCCTTTCCATCTCTCTCCCTCTCTGTGTATATATATATATATATATATATATATATATATATATATATATAATGCAGAAATAGGTTTTTGGTGTTGGAAACGTTGGAAGAGGGGGAGAAAAGTGTAGATGAGATGTGGGAGGATGTGAACAAAGTTTTGCATGAGACTGCTGAATGTACGATTGGAAGGAGACATAGATTCAGGAGAAAGAAATGGATATCAGAGGAAACTTGGGATATGATAAAAAAGAGAGGTGAGGCTAAATTGAGGAGTGAGATGCAATGCGTTGATGAACGAGAGATTGAATTAGCAAGAGCTGCGTACTGGAGTTTGAATTCAGAAGTAAGAAGGTTAGCTAGGAGAGATAAAAGAAGATGTGTGGATGAAAAGGTTGCAGAGACTGAAATCTTAATAAACAAAAATGATGGACAGAGTCAAAGAATAGCATATGAATCGATTAGAGAACTGAGTGGTAATGCAGGTAAACGCAAGGAAATACCAGTTAGAGACAGGGAAGGAAATTTATTGACCAAAGATGAAGATATTAAAAATAGATGGAAAGAGCATTTTGAGACAGTTCTTAATAGACCAATACCACCAGAAGAGGATATACCGTCTGCTCAGGAAGATTTAAATATAGAAACAGGATAGTTGAGGCTTGCAGAAGTGGAGATAGCAGTAAAACAGTTAAAGAATAATAAGGCACCAGGGGAGGATGGTTTATTTCCGGAAATATTTAAAGTGGAGGGGGATAGATTAATAATGATCTTGACCAAGCTATTCAATAAGATATGGATGACGGGGTTACTACCATCAGTTTGGAAGAATGGTGTAATTGTTAAAGTTCCGAAGAAGGGAGACCTGAGTGAATGTGGTAATTGGAGGGGAATCTCTTTGTCACCGATAGCTTTGAAAGTTTTCAGTAGAGTGTTGTTAAATAGGTTGGAGCCGGTGGTTGAGGGTATTCTGAGGGATGAACAGGCTGGTTTTAGAAAGGGACGTGGTTGCAATGATCAGATCTTTATAGTTAGGCATTTGATGCAGCAAGTTAATGAAATGAGAGTACCGTTAAGTCTTTGTTTTGTTGATTTTGAAAAGGCATTTGATAGTGTTTCGAGAGAGACTATGGGGAAGATCATGAGACATTATGGAATACCAGAGGAGTTTGTGAGGGTCATTATGAACATGCATGAGGACACATTTTGTAAAGTGATGGTTGATGGTTGTCTGAGTGATTCGTTTGAAGTCAAGTCCGGAGTAATTCAAGGTGGTGTTCTATCGCCTTTACTATTTATATTGGTCACTGATTACATTATGAAACGCGTTGGAACAGAAACCGGTGCAGGTATACTTTGGGGAGAGAACAGGAAACTTTTGGATTTAGATTATGCAGATGATATAGTTTTGATTTGTGATGGGCCAGAAGAGATGCAGAGAGTGTTGGACTGTTTGGTGAGTGAAGGTCGCAAGGTGGGTTTGGTTATTAATTGTGGAAAAACAAAAATAATCAATATGAATATGGAAAATGCGCAGGAATGTGTAATTGGAGGTATGGTTGTAAAGCAAGTTGATAGGTTTAAATATTTAGGTACTTATTTAGCCAAGGATGGTTCTTTGAACTTTGAATTCGAGGAAAGGTTAAAAAAGGCTAATCAGGCAATGGGAATGCTTAAAAATATTTGGAATAATAACAATTTTTCTGTGCATACAAAAATCAAACTTTATAAGGTAATGGTTAGGAGTATCTTAATTTATGGACACAAGTCTTGGTACAGCACAGTGACTATGGAAAATAAATTCTTGGTGTTTGAAAACAAAGCACTTAGAAGAATATTAGGAGTTAAGTGGTGGGAAAGGATACCAAATAGTAGAATTAGAGAAATAACGGGAGTGCAGCCGGTCGATGAATATGTTAGGTTCTCACGATGGAAGTGGCTAGGACATGTGTATAGGAGACAGGGAATAGTACGAGGTACACCAGGGTGGGTGGCACTTGGTAGGAGAGGTAGAGGAAGGCAAAAAGAGACGTGGGTGAGGACAATGAGACGGGAAGCTGGAGATGAGTGTTGGGGAGATCTTGAGGAGTTAGCACAAGATAGGATGTGGTGGTGTGAGTTCATCGAGGCCCTATGCATCCCCGAGGGTGCTACAGGAAATGATTGATTGATTGATATATATATATATATATATATATATAAGCTCACTAGTAAAGAAGCTTGAGAGACCCTGCCAGGGTGAGCAGTAAGTGGTAAGCAAGGTATTTTTCTTCAATATTTAACAACGCTGTGGGGGAAAAAAAAAAAAGAAAAAGGCGGCTTATGTGTGGACTACCTCATATTGTGTGTGTGTGTGTGTGTGTGTGTGTGTGTTTTCTCTGTTTTGGATGGTGTATGTGTGTGTGTGGGGGGGGGTTCTCTATGTTTTGGATTGTGCGTGTGTGTGTGTGTGTGTGTGTGTGTGTGTGTGTGTGTGTGTGTTTGGGTGGGTGGGAGGTTTTCTCTGTGTTTTGGATGATGATGATGATGTGGGGGGGGGTTCTCTGTGTTTTTAGATGATATGTGTGTGTGTGTGCGCGTGTGCGTGAGTGTGTGTGTGCGCGTGTGTGCGTGTGTGTGTGTGTGTGTGTGTGTGTGTGTATTTGATTCATGTGTTTTTAACTTTTCTCTCCCCCCTTTCCTTCTTATTTATATGAGTAAACAAGAGTAACATTTTTCCTGTGTTGATTTTGCTTCATTAGACCTGAAAAACAGAGACTTGATGGTCGAATTTTTTCTTTTTTTCAGTTAATTTTCTGTTATCCCGGCGAATATAATGATGATAATATTTGTTTCTCTGTCGGCCTCCCAGCAGTAAGGAAACATAAGTGACTAATGACCTTTGACCCCAGCGTTGCCCTTGGAAAATATTGGACGTCCCCAGCACAGATTCCGATGTTTGAGTATCGAAAAACATTTCTGAAAAGGGCATGAAGTACTTACAAAATTCGAAGGTGTTCATTTCCACAGAGTTTACGTTGCTCCAATGTTGTTTCAGATAATTTTTTTCAACCAGCAAAGTGGGGCGGAATTGAAGTTTATAAGATATACCATACAGTGACAGCAAAAATAATATCTAAACAACGAAATCTGTTTTTCACTCCGATACACCAGACTCAGTTGTTCCACAGTTGCTCTTTCCTTTTACCAGTTCTGGATGTGCGCTACCTGAAGCAAGCCAGAAGAGAGAGAGTTTACGATGCTCCTTTGCTACCGTAAGCCGTGTTCTCGTTATCATAGAAGACTTCGTTGCATTTCCTCCTTGGCGATAATTTTGAGCGTTAAACTTACATATTCCCAGTCGTGTTATTTACGTCTTCATAATATCAACAGGATTTGCATCAGTTAATATACAAGGGTAAATTTTAATCTGCGAGGTAGAAAATAAATTGCTTAAGAAGTGCTGTGTGTGTTATGTCGCCGGGAATGTAGCTCCACGAGGGTGACCGACGTTATCACACACACACACACACACACACACACACACACACACACACACACACACACACACACACACACACACACACACACACACACACACACACACACACACACACACACACACACACACACACACACACACACACACACACAAGTAGTAGATCCGTAATTTTGATGAACTTTCATGGACCGTCTATGCGTATTAAGTGTTACTAGCCTGTATCTCACTTTACCGAGGCAAGACACGCCCAGGCTCCATCACATGCTTCAGAAATCATCCAGAACTAGGGACTGTCCTTCTCCCTCGCAATTTATTCTTGAAGCTTCCATGAGTACACCATTTTAGTGTGTACTCATGAAAGAAAAGACGAGACAGTCAACCGTGTTATTAGAATTGAGAGCTGGTAGATGTGGGCAAGCCCTTAACTTTTGACGGCAATTTTAGAAACAAATAATGATGATAGAACACTTCTGACCTCTCTGTATTGTTGGGGACAGTAATCTGTAATATGGGATGCAGGCTGACCTTATTTAGATATGGCAAGTGTTCCATTAAACTGTCAAAAATTTATTGGCTTCCACACCCGTTTTTCACCCCTTCATTTTAACCATATCTTCTGTAAATCCATTCTGCTATCGTCATACAGTGTTAATCAACCTTAGAGAGAATTTTCGTACTAAAGTAGCTATATAAGAACTTCATATCACCAGACATTTTAAAATTGAGTACAGTAAAATCGTTTGGGAGTAGCAGGAATAGACTTAAAAGCATATATGCTTGAACGAATGGACGGGGTTAATAGTACAGTTGCAAACATTAATATTACTTCACTTACATGCAATTTACGAAGTAGACAGATAGTAATGGCTTCCAGTGTCCAGTGAGGGAATCTTAGGACTTCAACGAATTATTGCACATTATATACCACTTTCTTAATTGTTCGACTAATAATTGGAACGACGTTATTGTTCACGACCGTACGACCGAGTGTGTTTATGGTATGGGCAGGTACGGAACACCTGTATAACTCATTTAGCCTTATATATATTTTGGCATAGGTAGTGGTTACCAGATTTAACAAACTCCTTTTTCACATAGATTTATGGCCACTTCCTTTGAGCACCGGATACTAAAAAGCTCTCTCTTTGTGACTGCACTGAATTTTTTGGAGCAGATTCAATGTTACTGGTTTTTAAAAATGAGGACTTGGGCATCGCTTCCAAACCCCTCCTCCCCCCAGAATGAAAAAAAGGAAAAAATAGTGGGGCGAGTTGAAAGGGCTTGAATTTAATTAACTGCTACCACTTTTATCCGTTTTAGAGGCAGTGAACTTAATATTTTCATGTTAACTGAAATACAAAAATGCTAGTTGTACAGTGCAAACCCCCGAGCGACCAGGCTCACTGTGGTAAGCACATTTTGGGCCCGGGTTATTGGGTCCTTCTCTCATAGTCTGATTCTCTCTCTTTCATTCTGTCTGTCTTCTCCCCATCCTCTCTCTCTCTCTCTCTCTCTCTGCCTACTATGACTCAATATTAGCTAATTATGACCGTCTTATGTTAGCCACAATCGAGTACTCGAGTTACCCATATAACGAGATGGAAAACAGCAACATCATTAACTCTTCCAGGCTTCTCTGACTCTCTCTCTACTTAATATTAATCTATGCCTTAAACAACAGTGGATTACTTGTAGTTTTCTTGACCGTGAGTGGGATATCGGTGGAAGTATTACTGGTGACCGTATTTATTTTCTGAGGCGCCTCTGATTGACTTTTATCTGTATATGTCTGAGCTTTTTCATTTACCTGAGTCTCCCCTCACCCTCTGATTACCGTGGTCTTGTTCTGAGATATACAGGGACTATTTTTGTTCCTTTTCCCTTCCCACCCCTCTCTCTCTCTCTCTCTCTCTCTCTCACACACACACACACACACACACACACACACACACACACACACACACACACACACACACACACACACACACACACACACACACACACACACACACACACACACACACACACACACACACACACACACACACACACACCTTTTTTCCTCCTCCATCATTTGCGTTCGCCGTCCTCTCACGCCAAAATCATATCAAATTTGTTAGCATCGTAAAAGCGCCAGAACCTCCCTTTGATTGTATGCATCCTTTTGGTAAGAAATGGACCAACCGATTTTGCTTCCACGCCACTGAATGTCACGCAAAAGGAGAGAGAGAGAGAGAGAGAGAGAGAGAGAGAGAGAGAGAACACTACAGACCAGATCGCTTTCGAGATGAGGGTCCGGGGCAGAAGAGGAAATTATGATCCATTCTGTTCGCTCGTCCCGTCCAATTTTGTCTTACATTTTTCTCTTATTCTTTGCCTCGATCACCTCCCATCTGTCTGTCTGTCCGCCTTAATCCAGCCTAAGTCCGTCTTCCCCCACCACCCCCTCTTCCTTCAGATTTCTTCAACTTTGATGTCTTAACTCCATGGCATTTGGGTTTTATCCGTGGGGTAACTTGTTTTCTTTCTCTACCTTTCTCCCTCTCCATGGCTTCGTAATCGCTTTCAATCTTTCGCTCTCTCTCTCTCTCTCTCTCTCTGAGCCCCCTCCCCCCCACACACATGCTCCTTAGTCCAACTTTACTCCTTTATCTCAGTAATCGTGCTGCTCACTTACCCTATCTTTATTTGGTCAGAATTTTCTCCTTAATCTCGAAAGTCTGGCGCTGCTTCTACTCTTCTTCCCTCTTGGTGCCGTCTCTCTCGTTAATTTCAGTAATCGTGCTGCAAGCCTCATTACTTTAAGGCAAAAAGGCTTGGGGAAATTAATGCAGGCACGGGATAGGAAGATGAAAATAAATGGTCTTGTGAACCAGTAGAAGATACAGTGGATGTGAAAATGATAAACACTGAACGACATTACATAGAAATAACAATACTGCTAGGAAAGTAGGAAGTCAGTACTGTAGCTGTATAAACACCTAACTTCGCTTATAATTAAATTTACAGTAGGGACAATAAGCTAAGGATATATTTCTGTGCAATCTAATCTAAAGACATGTCTCGCTTAATACTAGAAATCTTAAAATAACTTGCAGAGTTGACACAGACTCACTTAGATTGTCACATTACTCTAATGATTTATAAGATTATTTTACGCGATATTAAAGAATAGCTATATGTTTCACAGCTTTACACAACTGTTTTCCTGCGGTTTTCAGGAGACGGACCTTCTCATATTTCCCTGCACCTGGCCGTGCAGGGAACGATCTCGGTTTGACCCTGGTGAAGCGGTGTGTACTAAAAGGAGGTGCCGACTCCCAACACGATGTATGTATTGCACAATGCTTATAGGACATCCCCACAAGACCAGTTGCTTACCTGTGGTTGGCGGGTTTGCAGGACGAGGCAGACCTAGGAAGAGTAACAAGAGCAACACAATAGCTAAGAGAAGGGCTCGCAAATGCATGTGGTAATACAGTAACAAAATGCTGTCAGTGAGAAAGCTGGAACAGAAATGGAATCGTTTGCTCGGTGCCTTCATATATAACCTTGGTAATACGAACAGAAATGGAATCGTTTGCTCGGTGCCTTCATATATAACCTTGGTAATACGATGTCCCAGCGCACACAAGCATAATATTGTTAATTTGCAGACGTGGTAGCGTCCCCACACCAGCCTTCTTATATGGTGGTATGGGATAGCATACTGGAACAAGGAAATTGCATGGCATTACAAGAAAAGACAGTGAGCATAAATGGAAATCATAGGAATATAGAACAGTATACCTTCAGTGGACCGCCTGGTCCTTTGGGCAGCTCCTGGCTCTGGGTACTGTACATCTAGATTTCAAGAATAAGGTTAAGGATCACAGAGAAGGTTTTCTGGAAAACTAAACCTTCGGGTCCGGTGACGTCTTTTTCATAGTATTCTCGTTAGAATCAGACGATTTTTGTTCAACTCAGGAATAACTTTTGAATATTTAGAGTTAAACACAGCCTTTATTAATTTCACTAGTATGGTAACGTCCTGTCTTTTTTAACATGATGGGGAAAATACAGCCTTCAGCAGCTACTCGTCATTTGAGTGCTCTCTTAAGCTGAATAAAATCGTCTACTAGCAGCAGCAGTATAGCAAAAATGATAAGAACACGGGAGGATGAACATAGAGACACGAGAGTAAGTGCCCTGTGTCCTCGCCAGGCTGACCTGACCTGTATCTCAGTGAGGCATAGACACATGAGGAAGAAGAGAGGATGATCTCTCTCTCTCTCTCTCTCTCTCTCTCATCCCAGTTACCCTAAAAGTTCACCCTTTCCACCACTCATATTCTATATCGTACTCGTTGTTACATAACTTCAGTTCTCTATTACGAAAAAAAATGGGCATTTTCTCGGGGCCTCTTTGGTCGAGTGGCAGCGTGTGGGGAGGCGTGAGTAGGGGAGGAGGAGGTAGTCTAGGGGAGCCGCGCTGGGGGTCCATGGGCCCCTTCACAATTACAGAATGGCGGATAAAGTACAGTCGGAACTTATATGGTCACTGGGGACGGGCACAGGCCCGCAAATGGAGGCAACAGAGGGGCAGCACCTCCACCTCCGCTGCTGCCTCATCGGCCACCGCCATCCCATCCCTCACCTCCCACCCCACATCCTCCTCCTCAGAGGGGCCCAGGACCCCATGCGTCGCTCCCGCCAGGGCCAGGGACCGGACCACAATGTTGGAGACAGAGGCCCGGCGGCAGGAGGCCGAGCGCCTCCGTGACCTCGTGATAGCCACTAGGCGGCGTGAGGCCAGGGAGCTGCGGGATGCAGCGCAAAGGCGGGTGGTGGCGGAGAGGTATTGAGCAAAACGTGAGCGGTAGAAGGGTGCGTTAGTGATGGCATAGGGGAGCAGGGGGACAAAAGGGTCAGCAAGTGAGTAAACCAGCAGTTGCATAGGTTGAGAGCCACTGCTCTCCCTTTGCAACTGCTGGGCCTCACTTGCAGCAGGTGAGTGAACCTGCAGTTGCAGAGGTTGAGAGCCACGGCTCTCCCTTTGCAACTGTAGGTTCCTCACCTGCAGCAGTTGGGTGAACCAGCAATTGCAGAGGTTGAGAGCCACAGCTCTCCCTTTGCAATTGCTGGTTCCTCACCTGCAGCAGGTGGGTGAATTAGCAATTTCAGAGGTTGAGGGCCATGGCTGTCCCTTTGCAATTGCTGGTTCCTCACTTGCAGCAGGTGGGTGAATCAACAATTGTAGAGGTTGAGAGCCACGGCTCTTCCTCTGCAATTGGTGATTCCTCACTTGCGTTTAGTGACCCGCCCTGCTCCCCGCTGCTCCCGCAAGATTGAAAATCCCCGTTGCTACGGCGGGTTACTAACCCCCCGCCCCTGTTTTGGGGTTCGGACCCACAGCCTCTCCTCCCCCCAGTCTTGGGGGGGGTCTACTATCCCCCCATAATGGTGGCTACCAGCAATCTATCCTCCCAAATGAGGAGGGTAGTTCTAACTATCCCCTCTTGATGTGGGGTTAGGTAGAACTATCCTTCGTTGTTGGGAGGATAGGGCTCGCTATCCCCCCTTTTTGGGGGCTAACGAGTCCGTCTTCGACGGAACACTGCCTTGCCGGGGCGGAGAAGCTTGTGTATCCCAGTGATCAGTGAAGCTATACTAGTCAGGTGCACCCATACTAGGCAGGTTCACTGTTAGGGATCAGACTAAAAGTGTTCCACCACAATTATATATATATATATATAAGGTGTGTGTGTGTGTGTGCATAGGTGTAAATATATGCATGCATATATATATATATATATATATATATATATATATATATATATATCTATATATATATATATATATATATACACATACATACATACAGTATATATCCATCCATCCATCCATCATCCGATCCTACGTTGCCCCATGAGGAGCGTAGGAGCCCGGGGCTAGGCAGTTGGTCCTGACATTTAAGATGAGAGTGACCAACCTCACTCATCCCTGAGGGGCATTACGTGAGCAATAAACCCCAACCACCCCTTGGGTATATACCTTCACCGGCTCAATCCGACTGGAGCACAATAATTACCCACTAAACCACCGGGCGCCAAAATTTGATTATGTAGTTACCACCCAGCGTAGTAAATAGTTTCCTAGTGTACAGGAAGCCATTTGTCTTGTCACTCAGTGTAGAGTCACCCATAGGCAGAAGAAAGAGGAAAGAATGAAGGAATGAAAGACAGAAGAGGGAGTGTAAATTCACCCGTAGGCAGAAGGACGAGGAAAGAATGAAGGAAAGAAAGAAGATGGAAGGAAAGAAGGATGGAGGAGAGGACAGGGCAGAAACCTTAGAGCAGCACTACATTGAGTGAGTGGATGGTGAGCGCCCCCACCTACCACAAATATATATATATATATATATATATATATATATAAAGGTATAGCCCCTGTATGTGTACAGGTGTGTGTATATATATATATATATATATATAATGTACAGTATGTGTGTGTGTGTGTGTGTGTGTTACAGAGAATCTGTGTAACCAGTGTTTTCGTGCAATCCCTAGGGAATTCGTGAAATGAGTATAAATTAGGATGGGTTAATTAAGGTTAGATTAATTTAGGCTGCAGTTTGGTTAGGCTGGGATAATCTAGGTTAAGTTTATCTTATGTTAGGTGAGGTTAGTTAGGTTAGGTTACGTTAGGTTAATTTATGTGAACGCTTAACAAAACTTAACACTCATAAATTTGCGTAACTTGACCTATGCTAGCTAGAGTAGCCTAACCTAACCTAGACTGCACCTAAATTATCCCGGCCTAACCTGACTAGAACCTAAATTAACCTAACCTTTAATTAACCTGTTGTAATTTAAACTCATTTTACGAATTCCCTAGGATTTTGATGAACACAAATCCCCTGTAATATATATATATATATATATATATATATATATATATATATATATATATAAAATCCTTTGGAAAATGTTTGAATGTAATTGTAATCCTTCGATACGGTGATGCCTCATATATTTTATTCTTGTTATCTGTGAACTGTTCCATCCAGCTCTCGGGAGATTTCTCTAAGCAAAACGAGTAACAGAATTTATTTCTAATTCCTTCGCTGCCAGATGCCTATCCTAATCTGCTTAAAATCGTCTGGTGGTAACAAGAAGCAGAAATTCGTTGACAATGCTGTGCTACTATTGTGTTCTTCCTTGAGTATGTCTCCTTCTCAAGCTGTTATTCTGTGCACATCACTATATCACATGAATGCAGTTCATGTACCACCTTCCACTGCTTCAGCGCTCAGAGAAATGTCTCCGAACTTCTGCTCATGGCTGTATACAAAATTTATATAGTGTTGTTTATGTATATATCTGTTTTGTAATTATTTTGTCGGGAGGTCTTTCCACATTCCTATTTTTTGTAGATCTATGTTGTGTATTCCTTTACTTTCATCAGTGTCTGTGTTTATTTTTCTTCGCCATTGTAGAAGGTGAACGTTAATTATATATTCATACGTTTTGGTTCTTTGTTTCTTTCTTTGTAAAATTTCTGAAATGTTTAATTGCGAAGATGCTAAACGAAATTGGAAGGCTTCTTTCAGTGGAAATAAATTTTCAGATTGTAGTTCCAGTGGAAAAAATGACACCTCCTCTTCCCCTTAACATCTCATATATCCTCTTCACACCACTCAGTAGAATAATAATACCATTTTCATTATTAAAATAACAAAAATGCATTTCTGTGGACCGTTTTGCCAATTACTGATCATCATGCAGTCTTCTATTCTCTTAACAGGAGCGTAGGACGTAAGGATGGACCACTTAGTCCACACACGTAAGGATTTCCATCTCCCCCCCCATCCTCTTCCTTTGCAACCCATCCCCTCTTCTCCCCCTTCCTCTGCTTCCTCCCTTCTCTTCCTCCCCATTCCCCACCCAGTCATATACTGTACTCCTTTTCTTCCCTGTTCTGTAACTTCCCTCTCTTCTTGTGTTTCCCTTAGTCTCTCGTTTCTGCTGCATCCAATCCTCTTCTTGTTCTTACTTTCCCTGCTCACACCCTCTTCCCCTCCCCTTCGGCTTCTTACTTTTTTCTACTTCCCATCCCTTCTTTCCCTTTTCCCCTCTCCTCTTCTCCTTCATCCCCTTCTTCCTCATCTTTCCCTCTCTTCCCTTGGTCCCCTGCCCTTCCCCCACTTCTCGTATTCTTTTTTTCCCTTCTCCTCTTCTTGTACCTCCCTTCGTCTCCTCCTTTGGTTTCCATCCCCCTTTCATCCTTCTCTCCTTTTTTTCCCTCGCTCCGTTTTTCTGCACGCCGCCTTCCTTTCCCATCGTCTTCTAATTCACCTCCTCTCTTCCACTCACGTCTACTATTTTCCCTCCTTCCTTTCCCCTGATACCTGCTTTACTGCCTCTCGGCCGGCCTTACCTCTTCTCGTGCCGTCCCATTCTCCTTTTCGTTGATGCCTCTCCCCTCCCCCTTTCCTCTGCCCCCTCCTCCCCCTCTCCTTCCTCCCCTTCTTCTGTGCCTCCCTTCCCTTTTTCCCCGTCACTCCTCCTTTCCTACCCTCCACCGCTCTCTCTTCCCCTGTCCTCTCCTGCCATCTTCCTCCACCTGCCCTGCTGCCCATCCCTTCACTCTTCCTTCCCTGCCACGCCGTCCCTGCTTCCCTGTCACCTCTTCTCCCCTCTCCTCCTACCCCTTCTCTCTTTCCCAGCAACCTTTCAAACTCGTCCCCTGCCGCCTCTTTCCTTCTTACCTGATCCCCCCTCCCCCTCGCCCAATGTCCCTCTGTCCCCTCCCCAGCCTCCCTCATACCTCTTCTCCCTTTCTTTACCCTTTCCCTTGCCACGACTTCCACCCTGCACGCCTTACACCCTCTCTCCATCCCCCTCCCCACCCCACCCCACATCCTTTCTCCGCCCTCCCCTCCCCACACTACTTCTCTACCCCCTTGTCGCCTCTACACTCCTCCTCTATCGACCATTCCTTGCTGCCCCTCCCATTATCTCTTCTCCCTCCTTTCCTTTCCCATCCTTAGTTACCTTTCCTCCTCTCTCCCCCATGTTTTGCCCGTCTTCTCCCAGTCTCTCCCCTTGCTTCATTTCGTCTCTGGAGCTCTTACATCCTCTTTCCGTCCTTTATTTCTTTTCTGTAGTATCATCCTTTATGCCATCCCTACTGTCCTCGTTTCCGTTTCTTGCTTTTTCATTCAATACACTGTTTCATTCCGTCTAACATTTTTACTCTTTCATTTTCTTACACATTTCTTCCATGCCTACCTCTTTTATCTCCATTGTTACTCCTTCCCTTTCCTCACTTTCCTCCCTCCCTATATTGCTTCTTGTCTCTTGTCCCTACCTCTTACTCGCAGCTTATTCTTCCTCTTTTATCTTCCCTACACCTTGTTCCTTTCTTCCTTCCTTCCTTTCCATGTTCATTCTCTCCTCTCACCCTCCTTTTCTCTGCCTTTCCTTTCTTCCTCTCTCGCCCTCCCACCTTCCTTCCTCCACACCTCTCTCCTCCATTCATTCCTTTTCTTCCATTCCTTCCTTAATTCTGTCCTCTTTTTGGTCTGTCAGGTGCCATTTTCTTGTCCTTCCTCGTTGTCTTCCCCTTTGCTTCCTCTCTCTTCTTTTCCGTCAAATCTCTCTGTCTGTCTGTCTGTCTGTCTCTCTCTCTCTCTCTCTCACACACACACACACACACACACACACACACACACACACACACACACACACACACACACACACACACACACACACACACACACACACACACACACACACACACACACACACACACACACACACACACACACACACACACACACACACACACACACACACACACACACACACACACACACACACACACACACACACACACACACACACACACACGTATTCCATCATGAGAAAAAAATGATTAAAAGTGAGAACGGAGGAGGGGGAAATGCTGGATTTTTTAAGAGAGAGAAGAGTAGGAAAAAAACAAACGAGAGCTTTTCAATTACCGGTACATTTTTAACCCTGTCCATCTGGCGCCATATTTTATATCATTCCGGCTACCACCACCAGTGTATATTCAGCTTAGTGATTAATTTAGAAACTGGAGAGGTTAAATACAGCTTTCATTTACTTCTTCACCACAGTTTATTTTCATTAAGGTGAGTAGTCATATGGTGGTGCCCTGATCAAAATGAGGAAGATGACCTCGTCCAGACAGAGTTAATGTCGAATATCTAGCCTTGATATAGTCATTTACAGTATATTTATTTCATTTAATTTTCCCCAGCTTTCCAGTCGGGTGTAAATTCTACGTAAGTTTAATATAGAAGAGAATTTAGCACGCTGTTTTTGCAGCAATGACGAAAGCCTTTGATTACTGTGGACAAAATCGCGTCACATTCTCTATAAAACTGAAACTTTTATTGTAATGATATTGTAAAGCGGACAAAACAAATTTCATATAACAACCATCTCTTTAATCAACGACAACATACTGCATCAGGCCTTTTATCAACTAAATTCTCTATCACATATATTTATACTTCTCTTTCAGACAATGCTATCAAACTGTTATCTTTCGTTAACTCCCCCAGCTCCTATGACTCACTGGCCGTTCACTGAAATCATCTGACGTTAGCTGGACTTGAAGACTAGAGTTATTCAGTCCTAAGAGGGTAAATTATACGAATATTAGCATTCTCAGGCCTCTATGACCTCGACTGAATAAAATACAGGAAAATACTGGATGATAATTTTTTGTTTACATCCCCAATAAAGTGATACCATTTCGTAGTTTTCTCTCGATCATTCCAGACAGTTTATTAATCTTATTAGAAACCCTTATAAGGTAGAGGTAAATGTTATATCCAGTCTCACTATTAAGACTTATTTGATGACAACAGAAATGAAAGATACGTCATAGTATTAGAGGCTTTAAAATGATTTCTTGATATAAAACTAAACGACATAATGACAAGGAGTACGGTGACACTATGACCTTGGTACCACTGTCAGAACTCTTCATCTATCGTTTCCTGATCTGTACCATGACACAGGACTCGCCTGGCAGTTGCAATTATAATACGGTCGTACATTCGCACCGTCTTTTTTTTTTTTTTTTTTTTTTTTTTTTTTTTTAAGAACAAAGCTCCTTTTTTTGTGCTTCTTTTTTTGTAACTCATGTAATTAGGGTCATATTCTTGTCACTGGCACTGGAGACTTCGCAATTCTTTCGTATTTCTTTTTCATACAGTGTCTATGATCGTCCGTCCACTGCAGACTCGGACCATCTCCCGGAAGAGAGTCGTAGCCGGAATTAACTTTCCCTTTGCTGGCGATTTACGCATGGGGAAGGGATGTCTGTAGTGAGAGTGATGCTTGTTAATGTTGAAGTATTGTAGTGTGTGTGTGTGTGTGTGTGTGTGTGTGTGTGTGTGTGTGTGTGTGTGTGTGTGTGCTTAAGGGAAATACATCATCTGGAGATAGCAGGAATAAAAATATAATTACGTAATCAGACCGAGGGGGTTTACTGCTTCATCACAAAGGCGTATTCTTGGCAACTCAGTCGACTTTATTCATCTTGAGAGAGACCCGTATGAATGAACAGGTTAATGAAGATGAATGTAACCCCTCCCCCACCCCCCAATTCGAAAAGTCTTTGCTGGAGTAAATATTGGTAAATTTTATCGTGGAGACAGCAAGACTTATAAATTATGTCACTCAGTTAAAAGGGTTCAATCATTTTAGCCCAGTAACTTTTTTTTTATTATTATGTTCTTGATGCCTTCAAACGATTTTATTGGGCGTAGATTATTCGAACTGGAGGGAGTTATGGAATCAGTAACTCGTCTAATACATCTTCTTACGTGATTGTCTAGAATTATCAAGAACGAAACTAAATGTATGTTATTATCCTGAAGGGTTAAAGAGTAATAAGGAAAATACTGTAAATCGGTGGGGTAGTGATGCTGCGAAGTGTAGTGTGCCAAGAAAGAGACGACTCTGGTTGTTCTTAGCCCTTTAATGGTTGCGTCTACTCTGTTAAATTATTCCCGCTATTATTAGAAGGTTTTATTTAACTGTGAGGGATCTACAGAAGCCTCTGAATGTTAAAACCTCACTGTTAACCTTTCCATGGTCGGGACAACTCTAGTACTTTATTTCAGGAAACGCCAAACGAATTCGATCAGCTGAGTGAGCCACAGGAGTCTGGGAATGTTAATACTCGCACCATTAGCTTTCTCGGAACAATTATTTTTATACAATTGCAGCTAACAGTGGACAATTTTACTCAGCTGAAAATGAGTATTGAAACCTAAGCCAACCATCAACCCACTCATAATCGTAACTACTATATTATTGTACTGCAGCAAAACGACAATGAATTCAGTGAGGTGAGAATGATTCATAAGAGCCTAAGGTTTCAGGTGACACGAATATATAAGAATAAACTACAACTCATAAAAATTTAAACCTGATCCAAGAGAGAAAAAAAATGCAGGATTTACGTATGCATAATTCATAATCCACTGGTAAATCATAAAATCATAGGCATATATTATAGGCATGAACTTCCCACGTGCGTGCACTCTCTCTGCAGCGAATCCCTTACCTTCATTTAAGCACTTTACTCTGACCACGCATTGTATCTTGTATTCTTATAACCGGATTTTTTTTCAGTGTTGGTGGCGCTTGTCGAACTGGATGTGTTCTATATATGGACTTTATTAACCCCTTCTTTCGTACAGGACTGTCCTAAGCTAAATAATGTCACCAGTTGGTAGTAAGAAAGAAATGTGGAAATACGTAACGGGGTTCGAGAAGTTAACCCCCTGAATTCCGTGACGTCCTTTTTTCCAGCCTATTTTTGCTGCCTCCAAATAATTTTTATGATAATGGGAAAGGTCTCTCGTACCGATGGAGGGATGAAGGCTTTATTTACATCTCCCAGTTCGAAAGATTTCTCTAAACTTTACTGAGTCGCCTGGATATAGTAAGACTAAAACAGACAATGCCATTAGATTAATTCCTATAGTGTGGTAATCTGCTATCTTATATCCGTATTATTTTTGTCTCTAAACGATTGTACTTGCATTTGGGGGACATTTTGAATTTTTCTGCACAGATTTTGTTATCTGTACCTTCACTCTTAAAGTTGTTTCCTAAATTGAATAAGTTAATCAAGACAAAAATACTCATCGGTTTGAAGGGGTTTAACTTGCCGCTGTTATTGTGCTTTACGTGACATCCAGAATCGTAAATCCCTGCCTGTAAATCGTGGCAGGAAAAAAAGTAGCTGGATTTTTTATTACGCCGCTACTAATGGATTTTTATAGTCGTCGCTTGGCCTTTTAAAACGATTCCCTTCCTTAAAAAAAAAAAAAAAAAAAAAAAAAACTTTTCTGTCTGCTTCTTTCTTTCCAATTTTTTCCGATCTCAGTCCTTTTTAAGCCCTAAATCTGATAACCTTTTGGCTTACTCTTGCTACTTCCACCTGATTAGATTCTTCTTTACATGAACCTCTTATAGTGAAAGGGTTTAATGAAGGATGTATCTGACATTGGTTCGAGAAATCTCTCCAAGGATTAAAAGAATTGTCCGGAAGAAGCAAGAGTAAAATGTAAAAATCCCGTCACTGGAATGGCGTTGGTTAAAATGGCGTTTAATATTAAAATACAGCGTATGTTCAAGAGTGTGTTTTTAAGTGGACCACAGCTGTTTTCTGTGTGTGTGTGTGTGTGTGTGTGTGTGTGTGTGTGTGTGTGTGTGTGTGTGTGTGTGTGTGTGTGTGTGTGTGTTTTATCTGTAGGACCCTAGTTTTATGTAAATCGATGCACCACGGAGGGATATTTTATTATAAGTCGATATTCTTTAGCAGTGGTGGAGGGTAAATAATATTGAATTTTTGTAATAACTGATGCCCCACCCTCTTTACTCCCTCTGTCTCCCTCGTCCCATTTCTCAACCCCACTTACCCTCATCCCTCCCACTCGTTCCATTCTCCCCCAC
This sequence comes from Coenobita brevimanus, assembly GCF_032717465.1. NCBI lineage: Eukaryota > Metazoa > Arthropoda > Malacostraca > Decapoda > Coenobitidae > Coenobita > Coenobita brevimanus. The sequence continues at coordinate 9,232,953 of NC_136976.1, read as the reverse complement.
TCCCTCACTCCCTGTTCTCTCCCTCCCTCCCCACCTCTTCTTCCCACCTTCACCACCACTTCCTCTTTCACTCCCCTTTCCTTCCCTTACCCCCGCTTTCCCTCTCAAACCCCCTTTTCCCCTCTTTCACTCCTACTTCCCATCCCTCACTCACATATCCCCACCCTCACCTGCACTTCCCGGTCTTCACCCGTACTTCCTCTCCCTCAGCCTTACTTCCCCTACCTCAGCCACACTTCCTCTTCCTCACTCTCACTTCTTGCTCACTGTCACTTCCCCTCCCCCACCTCCGCTTCCCCTCTCTCACTCTTGCTTCCTCACCCTCACTCCAACTTCCCCTACCTCATTGCCACTACTCCTCCCTCACTCCCACTCCTTATCCCCTGGTTCATTACAGTTTCACAAGCTATCGGATCACCTCGACCTGCCAGACGATAGATTAATAACATTTCATGAGGCAAAATGTTTACTTTGCTGTCGGACGCCGGGACATCGCGAGGATATATCTGTCGGTAAAAAGTTGGCTGGAAAAACGAGCTCTCTCTTAGGTCACATCCAGGTCTGACTTCCGGGAGGCGGTGGCAAAGAGTAAATTATTTCCATTTTTCTTTATAAAATAGGGATTTCTTTAATGTTTTTTAGTACGTTAATTTGGCCATATTTATATCATGGAAGAGACAGTATTGGGTATAAAAAAACTGGGTTGTCGCTTAGGTCATATCGAAACCTTGCTGAAAAAGACGGGTAAAAAAAAAAATTATCTCATCTCAGTGTGTGAAGTGTTTTTTTTTTTTTACATAGTTCAGTCCATCAGTCTAGCAATTTTTGTACCACAGAAGCGAACTTTGCCGTGAAAGCATTGAGTCTTTTCGCCTGGGGTTCATAAAAGCGAGAATACCCCTGCCTGAACGTTTGCACACCCTTGACAGTCGCGAGAATACTACACCTAACCTACGTTCAATTGCTTCCCCCCCTTACTTTAGTTCCTCAACCCTCCTTACCTACTCTCTCTCTCTCTCTCTCTCTCTCTCACACACACACACACACACACACACACACACACACACACACACACACACACACACACACACACACACACACACACACACACACTTTCCTTCCATCTCGTGAGCAATCCATTTTCCAGTCTTCTTCCACCCTTCTCATCTTATCCTCATCGCTCACCATCTCTTTGCTCTCATCTCATTCTCTTTCCTTCTTTCCTTCTCACTCTCCATCCTACCCATTCTCCAGTCTCTGCTGTAGTTTGTAATTCAGTGTACATTTTTACACGCTAAGCATCTTTTATTAATTATACTCTCATTCAGGTCACATGAATTATACGGAGGCTCCCACTCTCAATTTCAGTTTCTCTCTCTCTCTCTCTCTCTCTCTCTCTCTCTCTCTCTCTCTCTAAATTACAACCCATCGAAGTCCTACTTTAATTTAATTCCCACTCCCAACTAATTCCCATTCCTATCCAGTTCTCATTTCCACCTGTATTCCCACTCAAACTCCACTCTCATTCAAACTCCCACTCCCTTATAAAGTCCCAGTCCGATAAGAATTATCTCTCTCATTAAGCTGCCTTTTATTTTATTGAACTCATATTTTCATCCAGCATTCAGTTTTTGCTTAAATTCAAATACCCTCTCTCATCCTGACCCCCACTCCCATCAAAACTCTCACTTCTCGTCTCTCACCCCTGTCCCCACTCCGTCTAAGTTCCCAGCCTCATCACACCTCCCATTCTTGTCGCATTCTGTACGTCCCCCTCCCGCTGCCAATATTTATTCTTATTCGTGCATCTCATTCTCATCAGACTTCCATTCTCATACCTCTCCACTTTCTGTTTCCATTTTGTTTGAACTCCCCTTTTCACTATCATCTTGTTTGCCTTCTTTATTCCAGCCATCATAACTTGTTCCATGCAGCTGCCACTTCCATTTAACATCAGCTTTTTATTCGACATCTTTCACGAATCACTGTCGCTTTTCCTGTTTACTCGGCCCAACGTACACGCTCTCCTTAATGATGATTTTCCATACTCATGCCACACCAGTGTCGTACTCATATATTATTATTGACACTGACACATTCATGCAATCGTTGCGTATCCTTCATGCGTAAATTCTCATTAAAGGAGCACTATTCTTATTCTCTTAACCGCAGGAACAGTTTTGTGCTGAACCTTTCGAGCTTAATAAATAGTTCCCTGTTATACTTGTACAGGAAACCACTTAGCTTGAGGCTTCATGTAAAATCTTCAAGTTCAGTCGATCAAGTAAGTGTATGTCGACGCTTTCTTCTACCAAATCTTAGGTATGAAAGGTAATAAATCCTAAGTTTGTGAATACGCACTCAGTTTCATGCCCATTCAACTCCCACGCTCTCTCTGCCTCCATCCCAAAATCACATCCCACCCAGTTCCCAATACGCTCCCAGTTCCTCATACCCAGTCACCCTCCATGCCTTCTCTGCCTCCATCGCAGTATCTCATCCCATCCAGTCCCCACTTCAGTCCAGTTCTCACATCCTTCCTGCTCTGCATCCAGATTCCCACTACCATGCTGACTTCACGTAGGTCTCTCAATCCTCCCCCACCCCCTGTCCCTTTCTCCCAAACTCCAAGACACCCAACTCCAGGAACTTCTCTCTGCCTCTCCTGTCATGGACAATGGCCGGGGGGAGCAGTGTCCTCACCTGAATGCACCAAGGGAAAACGGAGAACTGTATTTGTTGGTGAAATTTTTGATCGCTTAAAAGTTTCTGGCTCTTGCTTATCTCCGTTCGTGGTGGATCCCTCAGGCAGTTCATAAGCGGAGGGGAAGAAGTTTGTTTGGGTCGAGAATAGCGTCTTGGCCTAATAACTGGTGTTGTTTTTGTGTGGAATTCTGATATTGTGTCCGTGAGTTTGATGGTCTTGTTGCAATGGCTCTGTTCCAAGTTTATTCGTGACCTCTCTCTCTCTCTCTCTCTCTCTCTCTCTCTCTCTCTCTCTCTCTCTCTTACACACACACACACACACACACACACACACACACACTTAATCTAATACAAAGCTCTCTACTCAGAATTTGGTACATACATCTCGGAAAATTAAATCACCTATGAGGGATACTGGTCGAGACAAGACTTACGTGCATTGTTTTTGTCTATCTATCTATTGCCAGACGCCTTAATCCCATAAGGGGTTGCCACAAACGAATCGCCTCCATGTTGCCGTGTCCTCCTCCATTTCATTGCCCTGCTTCCAGCTCACACCCCCCTCTATCATATGCACTCCATCCCTCCATCTCATCCTTGGCCTCCCCCTCACCAGCTGTAAATATAACCTAGATTTGAAACTGATAAAACAGATGCATCTCAGGATATCCACCTGTGAACAGCAATATACATCCACTTTTCTTTGGGGGGGGGGGAGGTATAAAAAAGGAAACTCTCAGAGGATATTATGAGAAGTTTGTCACCGAAGATTGCATCCCAGGCTTTTGAAAGTCGTTTCTTACTGTCCACTAACTTAATGTTGAATTCAACACCTGACATTCAAGTCTCACATCCTTCTATGACTCACTCTCTGCCGAATAATATCATCAGGGATTAGCTGTTGTTGATTAATAGAGGCACTCCCACTGTACCAGATGCTTTTATTTGACCTGAGCATGTTATTACTATCACCTTTCACCCATTAATGGTCGGGAAAACTCTATAATTTTATTCCAGCTAGCACCAGATGATTTTATTCAGGTTAGAGTGAGTCGTAGGAACATTAGGGACTTAGTGAGTTGAATCCAGTAAATAATTTTCTTTAATGGGTGTCATTACTATACAATGCCATATTGTACCCAAGTTTGTATAATATCCATAGCTTCTTGGACACACACCATAAATAACATTGGTACGAAAGTGGTTGCCAGTTCCTTTAAGTGTGTACAAACAGGAGTACCAAGGCCATCAGTACCCGCTGTTTAAAGAAGGAAATCAATCTCCATATCTGGCAATTGATAAGCGTCAGGCAAAAACACATTAGCTGACTGAAGCCTGTGTTTTTGCCCGTGGTTCAGTCTTCACATTTTTCAAACTTCACTACTTACTACAGTCTGAAACAATAAATAAACAATTACTCTCCATCGTACAATTATGAAGAAAGTTCACCCCCCCCCCACAACTTCACTTAAGGCATGTTAGTCAATTTACCCCCAGATGCATCATATCAAAGAGCACATACCAGAGAATCATACCAAGCCCCTCTCAGCTGCAGAATCTTAGACTGCAGAGAAAAAGGAGATGAAGAAGGTGAAATATTAAGCGTATTTTTGTCCCTAACTGTACAGTCTTTTTCTGTATGTATATCCACTACTTGTTACAATCTGAAACAATATATAAACAAGAGGCTTACGATATACTGAATGACGTGTAAGCATTTCTCATCTACGGGCAACTGAACACAACACAAACTTATTCACAAATCAATGACCAACACAACCGTGCAGAATGTTAAGCCACACATTAGTCTTCAAGAGCCGCCCAGTGAAGTGTTGTTGTGGATGTAAATGTTGATCCACTTCATAATAATAATAATAATAATAATAATGATGATGATGATAAAGGCAGCCAGCAATGCGATCGCTAAAACTCAACAAAAATTACAGAATATAGTGGAAAACATTTATATTTGTTCGACTGTGAAGACAAGCGATATTGTTTGCTCTGAACTGTATAGTCATGAACAATGATATATTTATCCCCCTCTCGTGAGAGAGGTCAAAGGCAAGGCTGGAGAAATGCCCGGCAAACGAACATTGGCCAGTTCAGCAGTGTGAAAATATAATCTAAAAAACAAAAATATATATAAAGTAAGTTTTCATCTAATACACCACTTCATTACCCTTATTGTCACTTTTATTTATATTGTTTTCCCACAACAACAAAGGGATAATAAATGCATATGATTTTAACATTCTTCATAAATGTTCATACTTTAGGTGTTGAGGTTTAGTTGAGTAAATCTCTTATGTAACGAAGTATTATCACACTGCTGAACTGGCCAGTGTTTGCCCGCCCTTTCTCTAGCCGTGCCCTCGACTTCCCTCACGCAAGAGGACAAAAGATGATATTGCTCCTGACTGTACATCCCGCAACAAAGGTACCTTCCCAGACAGACGACAACTCCCCTTGACATTTTACAGTATGGCTCTCACGTAACTATTTAACTGCCAACAAAGACACACACACAGTCAATTTTACCCTCACTGTAATGCCAACCATCACACCACAGTTCCTCTCAAATCCCTTCAGATCGATGACGTACTTTGTATTCTGTTCGTACTAACTCCACATTATTATATTCGCCGGTGGAAGACTTTTTTGACCTTGAGAGACTAGATTTAGCCTTCATCAACCCCCTAGCTGCATTAATGAAAATGTTTAGTGATAAGATCCTGGATTCACAAACGGATTTATGGTCACTGATCAGTTCTCTGTTATTATTTAGATTAATTTTCATAGGAAAGTCGAGGTGAATGCAGAAACTTTTTTGTCTTGCATAGGACGTTAATTTGCAATGAAACTAATGATGATGATCTTGCCATGGTTAAGAACGCGTCTGCAGGGACAACAAAGAAAGGAGAGTGCAGAAACGTCCCTTGTCTGTTGTACTTCCCGAAAAAAAGCCCTAGTTATGACAGGGAATAGATCATACGCTTGTTGGAAATGTCGGCCAAGATTATATAATAGATAAAAGTCAAGATTGATAGCCAAAAAGCCCTCGGAGTTAGCATTTCATTCTCACAGCACCATAAGCCCTTCACTAAACTTGATCTTTGGAAAGCTCAGGAGAAGTATTTATAAGCGATATTAATCATTCTACACGAAATATAAGTCTTCAGATTAGTTATATTTTCACAGATCGTTTTAATTTTTCCATATTTTACGATTTTAATTTTCACTCTGATCTGATGGGGAAGTGTTTGGTTGTCGTATGATTGAAGATAAATGGATACACCACAGTTAATATACAAAGTTTAAGCTCAAAGTGTTTGAAAATACAGCCTAGAAAGTGACTAGATCAGGGGCTGTATTCATAGCCTTTCTTAGGCCGAAGTTATGTATGAGACTTGTTTGTGTTTTTACCTTTATTCAGGCGGCGGCCAAGCATTTCTCATTCAAATTACGCAGAATATTAAAGTGGAAAATACGACCATACAAAAAATATTCTGATAAGTATTCACATTTATGGAGACTTATTCTCTCTCTCTCTCTCTCTCTCTCTCTCTCTCTCTCTCTCACCTGCACTCCATCAAGTATACTTCGACATGGGTCAGGGGCGACCTCAACAACAAAAACGACAATATCGATGGACGTCTGAAGCATCATCATCCTTTCACATTCGCAAAAGCATAATCAAATTATCTACCTTATGTTTTTCTTTCTATATCAAACCACATTCCAGTTTTCTCCCTCATAAAGGTGCACCGAGTCTAGTCCATAATTCAGTCTACAAAGACAGGACACAAGCGAGATCATAGTGCCTTCATTTCGTATGCATTAAGTTGTATGAGCCGCCACCAGCCTCTCGTTAATCACATGTCAGGAAGTGGAGAGTGGCCGCCGTGTTATCGTATATATCCAGCTCCAACGAGTCAGGTACGGGTATTTATATATTTATGTGGAGTGCGTCTGACAGCAATCCAGGGCTCTCATTCTCGTCGGTAAAGGAAGCTCCCTAACACCTCTTCCCAAGCGATTTATTTGACTTATTACACCCTCCTGTCCTTTTCTGTGTTATATAAATCCTTGTTACATCGCCATACTCTGCATAAATAACGTACAAAAGGATATTAACCAGCCATTTGCAAAAATAAAAACGCCAAGGAAGAGGTGTGAAACGGTAGAGGATATGGAGGCTGAGAGGTAAGCAGGTTTGTCTAAGGCCTTTATTATGAGGACGTCTTTAGAGCCTGTTCTTGTTACCTGCAGATGAATTTACTCAGTTTAGGGAAAATCTCTCGTAAAGAACCGGTTATTGAAAATGTACCTAATTTTTTAAGTTAGAAGAAATAAACTCGCCCACACTTTGCATGAATTAAATAAAAATTTATACGATACCGAAAACAAATAATTATGTGGAGTACGACCAGCAGTAAAGTTATTTATGATGTTCATATAGCGAGTTTGGAAATCCTGAAACGAAAGAGGGGGCTTGTAATGTGAGAAGCAAACATTTATAAAAAGATATATACTTGTTAATTTGTTGTTTTTGTATTTTGCTTAGTATATTGTCATTTTATTCAACTAGAGGAGTCAAAGTAGTGTACATAATTGAATTTAATTTACTAGTATCCAAGTAACCGAATCACATCACACGCCATTTCGATTTTCATAAGCTTATGTGATACTAGGTTCCTATGACTCGCTTATCTGAAGAGAATAGAGTGGTCTGTTGTGAGCTAAAACAAAATACTAGACTTGTTCCGACCTTAAGAGGATTAATGGCCGTTGTATTAGATCTGTTTGGCTCACATGGGTATCTCACATCTGAATAAAATAACATGGTTTTGATGGAATAGAGCACAAGAGTTGTCCCAATCTTGAGAAGGATAAATGACCACGACATCTGAAGTTTTATTGGAAGAAACACATTTAGGCGTTAATTATTAGTTTATATTCACTTCTTTAACTGGGGTCTTAGACTTTTTTTTAAAGGGGGGAAGGGGAGATATCTACTATATAAGTGTTCTCTTTAGTAACACAAGAATCAGTAATTACAATATTGTTCAAAGAATAGCTTGCATCACTTCTACCAAAATTAACAGAGTAAACTTGTATAGTGTTAATGTAGTTAAAAAGGGAAAAAAAAAACAGTGACTTCAGGTGTATGGAAATATTGGAGTATGCAAAAGTTACGTATCGTTTCCATAAACTGATAAGCTATGAAGTTATTCGCTAGTGCTTTACTAAAAAGATTTGTTAAAGATTAATATAATACCAGTACATTTTACTGAATTTATGTATATCGGAAAACGCAGTATACAGAATATATATATTGCTCACGAATACGGATAACCTCACACACACCACAAAGCCAGTCAGGAGACAGGACGTGTGTGCTGGGCAATCCCCAGGTCCTGTCCTCCCCACTTCCTATTTTTTAATTAGTCCATACCCCACTGACCGGGCTCATGTATGGCCCGGCCTGCACTATATGTGCAGGAAATCTTCGAACGAACGAACGGATAACCTTTTGTTCGTTATTTCCTGACTAAAATCCAGCACTGCCTTTCCCTTTTCATTTTCCTGAACATTAGCCTTCTGTGCCAAGCCAGCCTCCAGCGTATACAAATTGCTTCCAACAGAAAAGCTTCGTCCCTCCAGCCGTCGTGAGCTTTAGTGTGTCTGTCGTTCAAGTGGAAGAGTGAAATGGTATTGAACAGCGTGACGGGCAGGCAAACATGGAGGAGAAAGGTTGTTTGCCTGGGAATTGAGGTCTTTTCTGTCGTGCGTCTTTCATTTCCCATCGAGACTTGTTGCATCCAGAAGCGGCGTTCTCCCCCGGCCGGCTTATTGAAACAGATCGTCAGCCATGTTATGAATACTGATGTCTGGGAGAGATGCTGGGGACACACACACACACACACACACACACACACACACACACACACACACACACACACACACACACACACACACACACACACACACACACACACACACACACACACACGCCCAACATAATACCTGCCCTCGCGAGGGAATATCTATCTATCTGTTTATCTCTTTGTCTCTGTCTCTCTCTGTCTCTATCTGTCTGTCTGTCTGTCTCTCTCTGTCTCTGTCTGTCTGTCTGTCTGTCTCTCTCTGTCTCTGTCTGTCTGTCTGTCTCTCTCTCTCTCTCTCTCTCTCTCTCTCTCTCTCTCTCTCTCTCTCTCTCTCTCTCTCTCTCTCTCTCTCTCTCTCTCTCTCTCAGTTGATACATGAAGAAAAGAAATAGAAGATAAACGTCCACAGTTTCAATTGCACATGTTTTATGATAAGACAGCTTGAAATACCATAAGCGATTTTTTTAGATTAAATTTTTACTCGGGTGCATAAAATCCCGGCAGGGGGCGGGCAGCAGCAGTAATATCGCCGAGGCCAGATTTTACGCTGACTGGGCCTTGGCCAAAGTTTATGGAGTTTTTGGAACGTCACCCTGGGGGGCCCTGGCGAGGAAAGTGTGCAGTATCTGTCATCACCGTTCGTGCTGGTAAATGTATGATTTGTGGTTGATGTATATTGTTTTCTTTTTTGCAGGTCAGGTAAGATTATGTTGAGTTGTCAGGAGAAACAGTTTGTTAGGCTGGCTAGGTCAGGATGTTAGTTTAGGTTTAGCCAGGTTAGGTTATGTAAAGAGAGGCCAAATTTTATGCGGCTATGTTAGGTAAGGCAAGGTTAGGCTGGGAGGTTAGGGTAGGGTTAAGGAAAGTGTGTATTACCTGTCGTCATCGTTCCTGCTAGAAAATTTCCAAAAATGTGATCTAGGTGGGCATTTTTTTTCCATAGGATTAAGTTAGGTTGAGTTATTCTGTTTGAGTTTTGCTTCATGCAAAAGTAAAAAACCCTAAGCTGCTGGCCAAAATACTTTGCTCCCACCGAAAGCAATTAAACAGAGAAAACCAAATTCATCATCCGTTCACTTCAGAATGCCTGGCCAGAATGTGCTAAAGACTGGAGTTAATAGGCAGTGGAGAAGACACACTCGAGGAAGTCAATATCAGTTGACTGTTGCATTAGAGAGATGGACAGACAAAGCGTGAAAATGTGTAGCTAGACTGATGCTGCATGCCCACCTTGAAATTGAATGAATGGATGGATGCAGAGAGTTCAGAATACAGACCTGAATGGTAGCGACAGGAAAGAGAGAGAGAGAGAGTCTTTATAGTGTTCATTTGAAACCTCTTTCTCATTGTAGTATTATATTTGCAACCCCAATCCTTGCACATTGGCTTTGTTTTTCTCCAGAGGAAGATGTTGACATATCGATCACTTGTCAATGTTTATTCGTATTAATATCATTCCCCATCATATTTTCATGAGCTCTTCGAATAATACTGTTGCGTTGCCAACCCCACACTATTTGAGGTTCGGCCGCTCGGCGTAGTGACTACAAATCCAAGTTTTTCTGTTACACTTTGCACATTCCATTGTTCCTGTCCCATGAACACCGCATCATTCACAAGCAGGATTGCATTTCTTGCTCACTGCACTCTTGCCTCAGAACCACCCCCTTCTGTATTGTGGTATAATTTGTGTACCTGATAGAACTGTGTCACGCTTACAGTTTCAGCACTAATTCTGGTTCCGTGAAACTCTGCGAGCCTTAGTTATGATGCAGGAATGAGTATCCTTGGCTACGAATTAAATCGACCCTCCAAGCTGATTACACTTGCCCATCGACCGAGCTGAACCAGGTGAGTGATCTGGGTAGAAATAATGTACTTGTAGACTTTCCTTGTATTCCTTTCAGTATCCCATCCATATACACTAAATAGCCATGAAGAGATGTCTTAGCTTGCCTTCAGTTTTACATTTTAATTATGTTTCATTACTCAACGTACCGTCCACTCGCACAGTTGCTTTTTCATTCATGCACGCTTTCGAAAACCTTCAGTAATCTACATTCTCCTCCATTTACTGCCAAAGCCCTTAATATCGTTTGCCTTTCCACCGAACCATAAACATTGTACAGATTCTTCATCTCTGCACCTTCCTCTCTACTTGATAGTTTTCTTTTTGCTTTTTTTTTTTTTTTTTTTTTTTCATATTATCTACATATCCATACATTCTTGCCCTCCTTGAAGTTACCATGCTGGTTGTCACACACTAGTTCTTCCCTACTTCCCTACCAGCCTAAGTCCATATACCTTTACTATTACAGTCGGCAGGCATATACCTCGGTGATTTTTTTTTATTTTTTTATTATTATCCATTTTCACATTTCCTTTCTGCAGAGACACTGATTATAGTCCACGTTTCAAATACACACTATTTTGTCCATGATAATGTAGTGCCACACATTTGATATACATGTATGTGTTTAGTAGTACTGTAATTTTAAGTTAGATAGGGTGTAACCTGAATATTAGTCTATAAGTTCCTACCCTAAGTAGTAATTCATATATTAATAATTACTGTAGGGCTAACTCTATTTTTATATGTATGTATCTCTGTATCTATGCAGTGGGTGATGTAATTGTGGGTGTTGAGCTATGGGAATTCCCCGTCTCGCAGAGTAACGAATAACAGACAGATGCGCCAACTTTTCTTGTCGTTGCCGGGCGCCGAGTTTAAACCTTAAACAGAGTAATGATGAATATACAATTCTTTCCGTAACCTAGTTGTGAAATGTTTGCTAATGAAGCTGCTAGAACACAAGTATGTAAGATTAGCAGTCCAAAAGGCCTATATAATGTCATTTGTGAGGATTTAAAGTCCCGTTTATTTTGGCCGTCACTACATGGCATGAGCTGCTTTCAGATTCAAATTGAAATAGTGATAGAATCAGTATCTAAATTAAGTAAGGAATAAATCCCAAATTTTCCCCAATTCAATCAAAAGTCTTGTCGTCATGGGTACACTGCTAAATAAATTGTAAAGAGAATTGAAACCCACCATATTTCAAAAACATAATCTCATTTGAGCTAGCAGTGGCGTCCTGTGGTGCCCGACAGGCCCCACTTGCTGCCCAGACATCGTGTGTAACAGACGTTCGTTTAGGTGAGTCGTCCACATTTCTTCTTCCTCCCCCTCTTTTTCTTTGTTTAATCCTTACTTATTATGAACTATGAGAAGTAATATTGTTGAGAGTTTAACGTAGAGTGACTTGCTGCCCAGACATCGTGTGTAACAGACGTTCGTTTAGTCCCCAGACACCGGCGGCGACGTCCGTGTGAGCACGCCATTATTCCCAAGTATTGCCCATAGACTTTTACACTTACACTTACACCACTCACGAGTTATTTTTACAAACCGAAGGTAGTTGATGTGTTATTAATGATTCTATCAAGTGAACTTTTTTTTTGTAGATAAGGAATAGAAATATAAAAGTGATATGTTCTGTAACGGAAAGGAAAAATTCAAATTCCTTAACTGTTCTCTTTCTTTAAAATTAGTTTATTAGAAAAATTATAATCAGGAGCGTGGAAGGGAACTTACTTATTGTGAGCAATAATGTGATATTTGAGTTGTACCTCGAGGCTAAACAAGCCCGAGTGATTGGGTGTTCCTGGTGATTATATTTCTTTTCATTGAATTATTCCTCGAGGCTAGACAAGTCCGAGAGATTATGTATTTCTAGTGACTATATAACATTGTTAATGATGAACTGAAAATAATATTGACTTGGTGTGGGAATCGAGAAAATTGCACGAGGAGAATATATTATGTGGGTGAAAGATGAACACAAATAATCATTCTTATTGATTCGAGGCTATGCCAGCCCGAACAGACAAATCATACCCGTAAAAGTGTCCCTGTCTTGAGGCCATTGTTGAGCCCAAGAGTAACGGCCAAAAAGAAAGTAAAGTACAACGACTCCATACTTCGCGTGTATCAAATTGTTTCGTCTGGTAATAATGTTAGAGGAATGATCACCCAAAGGCCTTAGTAACATTTACAATCTTCCCTCATACTAAAAAGGGTCATGTAATAAAAAACGTTTTTTTGTGGAAATTAACAGAATTATTAAAGTAGAGTAAAGTATATAGCATTTTCTTTTCTTTATTAGTATACCTAATCAAGGAAATTATGTCCCTCAATAATAGAGCCAAATTCACTCCCCTTCCAATTCAAGATTCCTTCGCTGAGGGAACGACAACTACCGGAGGTACCGACTAAATCTAAACTCGGCCAGAAACTACAAACGCTACCACAATTCATTCTTTTCATAAATATTTACCATCCACTATATAAAGTCGAGTACCACTTGTATATCCATGGGTGAGTTGATCAATACCCACAACAGGTAAGAAAATACATACCCCTATCATCATTACACTGGTGTTAGCCAGTGGCATAAAAATTCTTAGCATCACACTGGTGAATACCGGTGGGATAACAGGTCTTTACCATTACACTGGTGTCAACTGGTGGGATAAAGTTTCAGGTTTTACAAATCTACAGCTTCCAGGTCCAAACACTCCCTTCCTTCTTCACAGCAAAATTTTTTCACACGACTTACCTGGTCTTTATGCCTTTCCTGTCCTGTTTTATACTGATGGGCTGCGTTAATGTCTCTGGTGTCCCCATCCTCATTCAGCACATATCCATTCAGCATGATGACACATATTTTTTTTGACTCCGCTTTTTTCCCAGATAGATAATTATAAACAACTCAGGGAGAGAAATCAGGCTGTAAAACTTTACAGAGACTATTTATATTCCCGTCACAGCGAGAGATTTCTCCAAAGTTAGCAAAATCATCCGGAGGTGATGAGAGCAAACTTCAAAAAATTCCTTCTCAGATTCATGGAGATAGGCTACTGACCGAAACGAAACTACGTAATCCTTCTCACAACGACCTCACCTGCATCCAGTAAAACCCACCTATTGCCGCATTCTCATCCGTCGAAGTACCTTTCAGACAACTTTCCTTGGCTGTTTATATCGCATGGTACACCTTGCTACTCCCTTGTGTGCTAATTGTCATTCCAATATCAACATAAAGTACATACAAGACATAAAAGAATAAATTAACGTGCCAAATGTATACAGAAACTAGTAAGGAAGAGTATCTAGAAAGTTTACTAAGTTGAGAACGCACAGACAGCGTATCTTTGTTTCGGTACAGTAAGCCGAGTCCGAGGCAGCATCTCTACGTGATGCAGTAAACATAGTCGCGACAACGTTATTTCAGCTCAGAATACACCGTCTAGGCTTTTTGCGTAATATCACAGCCCAGTTTAGAGTGGTGAATATTATCAGATATTTTGTTTTCATCACAGTATGCATAATAAGAGTTTTGCCTTATCCTGACTAGTTGAAAGATATTGCCACGATAAGAAAGTGAATCTGATGTTCGTTAATCGTAATCTGATGTTTCTTTTAGGACTAGTAAAAAGGAGGGCTGCAGCGGATGTTAATGGTGCTATATATTGTAATATGGTTCCATTATTACTATTATTATTAGTAGTAGTAGTAGTAGTAGTGGTGTTAGTAGTAGTAGTAGTAGTAGTAGTAACAGTAGTAGTACTGTAATTTTCATTATTATTATTATTATTGTTGTTGTTACTGTTATTATTGTATTATTATTATTATTATCATTATTATAATTGGTAGTAGTAGTAGTAGTAGGGTGTTTCATGTTTCCGAGTCTGAGCTTAATCGCCTTCAGCATATTTCCACCAGGCTTTGTCACTTGTCTGTGCTTATGATATTACTTTCGAAATATATCCCTCAAACTACAATTACCGGTAATTATGATTCTGTGGGTACATAACCAGCCACCTGACCCCACCACTCGTTCTTACATGACAGCGATTGACAAACTTGTTCACTTCGTCCACCCCGAGTCATTTCTGTGAGTAGCTTCTCCCATCTTACATAAGCCTCGTTTACTTCATTACATTGATCAGATAAAACTCATACGTGTTCTCCAAATCAGTTTTTCTTTCTTCACTGGCACACACACCAGCGTTGCGCATCAGTACCTCTCCATCAAATTTCCATTGGTGATTGGAAGACTGCTCCCTAAAAATTAGCATAAATGGAGTGGCTAGAACTATTATTTGAAAAGTTTGATTGTTACATTTGTGAAGAGTTTCTCGTAAGGAAGTGTGCCTTACAGAGGAGTCAGGCAGGAGCTCCGCAGAAGCCAGCATTTTATTTATTTTTTATTTTTTACCTTTGCTCTATAATGGAAGAACTTTACCCATCGAAAGCCTAGAAATGTTGTTCACTGGGAGGAATAACAGTTACGGCCCTACTTTGACCCACTTCAGTTATGAACGGAGATAAAACATAAGCAGTTGTAAATAGCGAGGCAGAGAAGGGAAGAAAAATAAGGAGCGAGGGACGAGGAGGGGGCAGGGAAAGAGAGAGACAGAGACAGAGAGACACAATGTAGGAGGGTGGTGAAGGAGGTCTGACCGTGGCGGAAGGATAGATCGGAGTAGGAACGCGCTAATAAATCAGAGAGAGAGAGAGAGAGAGAGCAGCTGTAGTTATGACTGATGTGTATCTCTGTTTACTCTTCCAGATGGTGCTGAAGGTAGTAATAAACTGTGGTACGGGTGATGGCGGTAATAGTGGTAAATAGTGGTGGTGGTGTAGTCCTGGTCGAATGAGGTTGTGGTAGTGGTGATAATAATGGTAGGGTATTGCGGTAATGGTATTGGAACGAGATTGTGGTAAAGGTGATGGTGGTGAAATATACTGGTAAAAATGGTGGGGTAAGGGATAGTGCTGATGGTACTGCAGTGCGACAGTGTGGTAGAGGTAATGGCGAGAAAATATGGCAGTAAAAGTGATGGTGGTGGTGGTAGAAGGATATTGTGGTAATGGTGGTGGTGGTGACTGATGGTGGTGGTGCGATATGGCGGTGGTGACAGGGAGTTGTGGTGGTTGTTAGTGGTAATGGTGGTGGTATATAATGTTTTTGAGGTCATGATGGTGGTAATAAGATTTTGTTGAATTGGTGGTGGTACTGATAGCGGTTCTTGTGGTGCTGGTCATAATAGGTAGTGGCAGTGATAGTGGTAGTGGTGGTACTGATGGCTTAATATTATAGTAGTCGTTGTGATGATGGTAGTAGTTCATAGTAACGGCAGTGGTTATAGATTATAGTGATGGTTGTGGATCGAGATGATAATGTGATTTCTTTATGTAATTGATATAGTGAGGTGGAGATAGTATAGTAGTAGTAGTGGTGGTGGTAGTGGTGGTGAAAGGAGACACGGGTAATGTGGTGGTTTAGAAATGTTGGCAATGGACGTTGTGTTAAGAGGTAGTGGTAGTGACTGTAATGGTAGGGGATAGTGATAATGGTGGTGGTGGTGGTGGTAGTAGGGGATAATGATAATGATAAAGGTGGTGGTAAGGGTTAATGGTGGTGATGGTAAGAGATAGTGGTAATGGTGGTGGTGGTGGAAGACAGTGGTAATAGTGATAGTGAGAGTGGCAATTGTGGTGGTGGTAGGTAGTGGTAATGGTTGTAGTGGTGGGAGATAGTACTAATGGTGGAAGTGGTGGGAGATAATAGTAATGGTGGTAGTGGTGGGAGATAGTGATTATCGTGGTTGTGGAGCAGACAATGGTGGTAGTTGTGGTGAAGGGAGACAATGGTAATTTTGTTGGTGGTAGGAGATAGTGGCGGTGATGGTAGTAAGAGACTGTAGGCCTAATTGTGCTGGTGGTGATGTTAGGAAATTATGGTCATCTGTGTGGTCGGAGGCTGGCAGTAGGGCACGTGGTAGTGTTGATGGTGGGTAAGACTTTGGCGACGGGAAACTTCTTGTAAACTGTCTAAAATCGTTTGGCTACAGCAGGAATAAATCGGTTCAGAATCGTGTCCTAGTTAGTGGATTACCGAACTCTTTTAACCCCCTAGATGGCAAGAAACCACTCTAAAGCTGAAGAAAACGGTCTGACTGACATAAAGGAAAAGGATTTTATTTGTCGTTTGAAAGCAGCGGTACCCAAATGCGACGGAAGACCACTCATTCTTAAAATGTCTTGCATATATATTGGAGTTCAGTCTTACATAGAGAGGTACTGGATTTTTTTTATTATTATCATTATACAACGCAAGGCTGAAAGCGAAATATTTTGCCTGGTGACAAAGGGAATGAAATAATTAAGATTTTTGTCGTCGTTAGAAGTTTAAAGAATGCTTTAATGCTGCTGTAGTTCATTCTCGTTAACTTGGCCCAGATTTTCGTCCTTTTGCTGCTTCTTTCTTGTAGCTCAATCACGGAATAAAACAATACTTCGGCTCTACACCCTTTCCATTGAATCTCTTCGTGACTAGCACCATATTCTTGTGTTTTTGTTGCTACATCTCAGCAGTCAGGATAGAGTGATGGCGAATATAGACTACAGTGAACAGAGTCTAGTTATGGTAAGTGGATGGTCAGGATGAAGTAAAAAATGTGTTATTGGTGACCTATGGGGTAAGTGTTTATATGTCTGACGTATATGATAGTTATAAGCAGTTGTGTTGAAGATACTGTTAACAGGAGCTGCAACTGAACTTTATGTCGCTGGTAATGAAGTAGTACTGATGATTAGGTATGCTACGGTCTCTTTAGGATTTTTGATCAAACTGTCCTAACTCTTGGGATCTAATGTATCTCGTTCACCTGAATAAAACCGCCTAAAGTTAGCTGGAATGCAATAGTACTCTTGCTCCGAGGAAGGGCGGGCTAATTGTACAGGTATTAATGCTCTCAGGCTCTTATGACTTTAAGCTTAATAAAATCATCTGGTGGTAGCTTTCTTAGAATACCGAGACGTATCGACCATGAAAGTGTTGACATGAAATCCAAAAAGGTGGTGGATGGCTACATCTCCTCTATGATTCTGAGATCCTCATATTTTGGTGAAGAGGCAGAAGAGAGAATAGTGGCATAATCCTTCATATAGTGATGGTGAAGATGGTAGGCAGATGGCTGTTCACGGGTGTAGTAACAGGAAAGTATTGTTAGTAGTTAGGTGGGAAGGGAATACTTTACTGCGTAGTGTATTGTATTGATGATGATAAAAATTGCTGTATAAACCTCCACACGGTGATGGCCATAATGACTGCGACTGCTGCATAGATTCCTGATGATAAATATGATAATGCTTGTGACTGTAATGATGGGAGCTGTGTAGGCTGGGTGTGACGTGGTTTATTTTGATGTGTATAATTTTCACATGTTGATGGCGATAATGAAAGCAATAGTTTGGTACATTAATGATGAATATATTAATGCTTGCGACAGGAATGATGTTGGTTACGTAGGCACAGAATGCTGCGTTGGATGATAATGGCCTTTGTTGCGAAACGTACGATAATAAGAGACATTGGGAGTGTGTGTTATATCGGAACAGTTATGGATGTTTGCCCCGTCTGCTGGGAACCGAGTATATTAGAATTTGCAAAGGGAACTGACGTTGCAATTCAAGATAGTGGACCAAATATGCAAAGTAGATAAAAGATGGAAGTCTCTCTCTCTATCATATCAGTTATGTATGAGGAAGTTGCGCAGTAACAGTGAGAGCCCGGTCCCGTTTTCTATGATGCTTCGGGAGTTCGTCGGGCAAAACATGCGGACGTTTGCCTTGATCATATTACGAGGCATGAGGAGATGAGGGGAAATTGTTGCGTCGGGAGGGTGATGAGGGAGAGAGCAGGGAGGGTGAGGGATATAGAGGGCAAGAAATGGGAGGAGGGAGGAAGATGTTCGTCAGAGGGAAGCTTAATGGAGACGGTGTTGTGGGAGAGGAATAGGGTAGTGGAAATTATTACACTGGAAAGAAGAGGAAGGAAGAATAAATAAAGATACGAGTGGAGATATTGGAGAAAGAGGGATTGTGAGAGGAAAGACTGATGGAGATAAAGAGGAGGAAGAGGGATATGTAGGGGAGAGCTGGTACGAGAGAGAAAGGGAGAGACTGCGAGTAACGGTGTGAGACTGATGGAGAGAGATGAGTGGAAGAGACATCAGGAAAGGGGGATATATGAGAGATAATAGATGGAGAGGGAGAGAAAGGGAGGAGTGAGATGTATAGATATGAGAGTAGAGGAAGAGAGATTGGAGGAGAGGATATTTGTAGAAGCAATGGGAAGGAAGAGGAATATCGAGGAAATGAGGGAGGTTGAGGTGTGGAAGAAGAGTAAGGGAGATTGGGAAAGGGAAGACTAAAGGGAAGGGAAGAGTGGGAGATGCATTCGGGTGGAGAAAGTAGATGAGGAGAAAGAGAGAAGATAGAGAAAAGAGGGAAGAGAGAGATTGTGAGAAGGGAGACTGACGTAGGATGAGGGTTGGAGAGGCATAAAGATGGATAGAGGTGGTGAAAACGAAAGAATAGGGGATATGGTAGGAGAGAGAGAGAGAGAGAGAGAGTGGGTATGGAGAATGACTGTAGGAGAGGAAACTGATGAAGAAGGAGAGGTGCCTGAGGCGGGAGGATGAGGGAGAGCTGGTGGATAATTGAGATGAAAGGAGAGGGAGAGGCGGAGGAATGGGAGGACGGATTGAGAAATAGTGGAGGGAAAATTGATGGAGAGGGAAGGATGGAACCTGGGTATGGGGGAGAGAGAGGGTGAGGGGGGAGAGACTGTAGGAGTAGAGAATGATGGAGAGGAAGGAGTGAGACAGGATGGTGAGAGATTAAGAGTGAGAGGAAGATGTGAGAAGCAGATATATAGTGTGAGGGGAAATTAATGGAGAAGGAGGGGTGGGTGAAATATGGAAAACCGTGACAGTAGATGAAGTATATGGAAAAGGTAAGGGAAAGAAAGAACAGAAAATAAAGGAGAAAGAATGATGGAAGGGCGGAGAATGTGAGGAGACAGACATGGAGGAGAGACGGGAGAGACAGGAGAAGAGGGACAGATGGATAGTGGAGGGGAGAATGAAGGAGAGGCAGGGACGATAGGAAAATTGAGATAAATGGGAGATATAATTATGAATAAGGGAAATGAGGAGGAGGGGTGAATGGGAGGAGGAGATGAGAAATTGAGGAAGTTGGAGAGTAGGGAAGAATGAAAGGAGAGAGGGGGAGGGGACTGAGGGAGACAATGAGGGAGGAAGAGAAGGAATAGAGGGGAAGTACGAGTATGTGAATGGTGAGGATTTGAAGGGAAGGGAATTTTAGGAGTGGAGAAGAACGAGAAGGAAGGGGGGGGCATTAGGAAAGCCGTCAAATAGATAAATACCGAGACTAGCAAGCAGACAGGCAGCCAGACATGCATATAATAGACACACACACATACAGACAGGCAGTCAGACACACAGGCAAACAGACACCCAGAATGAATTAATAAACAAACGCAGGCGCCAGATAAAGCAGAGTCTTAGATAGACAATCAGGAGGGGATTACAAATAAAAAGGGAAATGAAATGCACTGACAGGGAAATATATCACATACCCAGACGGACATTGACTTAAAATGACACAGACACGGACAAAGAGAATGAATGAATATATAAGCTCAGCATGAATTTGGCAGAGCAGATTCCCTAAGATATGAAGGAAGAAATTATAGCTTAGACAACTGGAAGAAGAATCAAATACTGGAGCAATAAGACACACAGACACAGACCAACACAAACGCGGACACAAACCCAAACAGAGACAGTTAAAACATAGGCATCCGACACAGAAACAGAAGGTGAATAAGTGCACAAGCCTGATAAAGCAGATTGCCCTGGTGAAACATAGACAAACAGAGGAGGAATTAAAAAAAGAAAATAAAAGAGGGTGGGGGCGGAGGAATGAGACATGCGAGGACAAGTCAGAACCGGCCTGGAAATGTGGGGTTGGTGGGGCTGGCGGGGCTGGCGAGAGGGGAAATGGCCAGAGTCATTACCAGAGGGGAAGGGGGAAAAGGGCAGTGAGGTCTGGGAGAGGGGAAGAGTTTTTTTTTTTTTTTTTTTTTTTTTTTTTTATAATGTAGTACGGGTGTGTGAGGATGAGGGGAGTAGAAGGAAAAGAGGATGAAGTCCGAGGGAGGGGAAGAGAATGAGGGCTGGAAGAAAGTATTTTATTTATATATTTTATTTATTTATTTTTATTTATTTTTTTTTTTTTGAGGATGGGGAGGGTTTGTGGCAGAGGTGTAGGGATATGAGAGACATGAGAGAGCATTAATATTTCAGTGACTGGTAATTAGTACTGAAAAGGGAGAGAAATTTTTTATTTTGTTATAGGACAAAGAACGAGTATGTGGGGATGAGAAGCAGGGAGAGGTTCAAGTAGCAGAACAGCTGGTGATCCGGAGCATAAGATGGTGACGTGAGGAGTGGGAAGAAAGTGACGTCGGGAAGGCTTTGTGTGGGATGGCGGGTGGGGTGAGCGTCGTGGTAGGGGAGTCTGGGGATGGGGGAAGAGATGTATGAGGGTAATAAAGGTTAATGATTAGGAGTAGAAGGGGAGGAGGGTAAGGCGAGGAGAGGGGAAAATGACAAGGCCTGTGAGTATTTTTTTTTTTTCTTATAGTTCGTGACAGGGATAGGAGGGGGTGGTTTGAGAGGAATAACAGTTGATGGCTGGGAGTGGAGGAGGTCTGATTTTTTTTTTTCTTTCTGAAAGTAGTGGTCAGGGCGTGTTGGGAGATGAATGAAAGGCAAGAGGGTTGATGGGAGTAATCGTTTTTCGCACTCGTGTCATTTCGTACTAAGACGTTTCGTAACTACGTCTATTAGTATCAGTGTCATTTCGTAATTAGCTCATTTCGTACCTTAATAAATATTCAGTTGTTGCAGGAGGTTCTGTATATTATGATAACAGTAGAATACCAGCTGAGGTTTGGGTAGTAGTAATGTTTCATTATTTGTGTATTTATTTATCTGACTACCTACCTATCTACATAAATTATATATATGTGTTTGTTGGTTGTCTCTATGTATCTATCTGTCTGTCTGTGTACTAGTATTTACCTGTCTATCTATTTTATGGATTCGGTACAGCACTTACTGTACAGGAGATACGAGACCACAGGTTTGAGATGGGAAGTTGATCAGAAGGGTTACAAGTTGGAGGGGAGGAGGGTCATATCTGAAAGAGGGGGATTTTGGAAGGGGGGTGGGGATGTGTGTGACTTACAGTAGATTTGTGACGACGAGAAGGGAGAGATGAGATGTAACGGGGGGGGGGGAGGTGTAAGAGTGTTGATTAAAAGACAAAAGGAATAGAGGAGGACGAGAATTGGGAGAGGGATAAGTTTATTGTTTCCCTCTCTTCGACATCGGATTTTGGAAGGTAGTCTAGTGATGTGGGGTGCAGAGAAAGAAAGGCGATGCTTAGCAAGAAAAGGAAATAGGGAAAGACGAGATCGTGGACATAGGGAGGTTTATTTTCCTTTATTTGATGCATGAACTGGGGTCAGAGAAAGGACTCGTGATGAGGGGAAAAAGAGGGGAGTTTGAAGGGACTAAGAGTACTGATAACGAAAAGGGAAGAGTACAAAGGAAGAGTGTGTGATCTGCTACAGGAAGTGGTTTATTATCTTCCATTATCTGATGAAAAGTTAGAGTAAGAATTTGGGCATGGGAGGAGAGTAAGAAGCTGGATTGAAGTAAGGGAGTTTAATAATAAGATAAGGGAACAGAGAAAGCTGTTTAGATCTAGGAGCGAGGCAGGTTTTATTTTCATTATTCATTGTAGGAGTTGGCATCGGGATAGGGATGTGGGGATGTAAAAAAAAAGTCTGAAGGGATTAAGAGGGATGAATAATAGAGGAAGTGAGAAGAAGAGGGGTGAGTTTAGGCTGAACTGTGGGGATATCTTTTTTCTTTTGCCCTAATCCTTTCTATAGAAACTGGAGACAGTATTAAGTATATACGAATGGAGGAGGAGGTGGTTGTGGTGGTGGTGGTGGTGGTGGTGGTGGTGGTGGTGGTGATCATCGTCGTCGTCGTCGTCCCTGGAGAGAAGAATGACTGATAATTTTAAAAGGAACAAAGTAAAGGTGAGGAGTCTGACATGTGTGTGAGAAAGTTCTTTTTTTTTTTTTAATCTGAAATTAAGACTAATAATACGGGCAGTTGAAGGAAAAAGGAATATAGAAACAGTTGCGGTCAAGAGCATGGAAGAAATTTGCAAAGAAAGAGGAAAAGGGAAAGAGAAGAAGAAAAAAGGTAAAAGGAGGAAGAGAAGGGAGATGAAGTAAGAAATTGAAGGAACTGGAAAGGGGAACGAGGAGAAAAAGGAAAGAGGGATGAAGAGAGAGAAAAGAAAGGGGAAAGGGACTTAAGAAAAGGGAAACAGAAACAAAAAGAAAGGGGGAAGAGAAGAAAGAGAAAAAGGGAAAGAGTATGAAGAAGCAAGGCAAAAGAGAAGTAAGAAGAAAAAGGAAGGAGGAAAAGAAGAATTTGATGGACGAGGAAGAAATGGGAAGGAGGAGGAAGAAAAAACAACAGGAAGTGGAAAGGAGAAAGAGGCGGAAGAAGAAATAAAAACAGGAGAAAGGGGAAAGAGAAACAAGAGTGGTGAAATGGGATGAGGATAAATCAGATGTCAGGAAATGAGGTGTCAGAAGGTCACAAGGACAGACCGATGCCTTGGGGCGTGGCAGGGGATGGCGTGAAAGGCGAGGGAATAGAAACAGCTTGTGTCCAGGTCCGGCAGGAGTTGATGGATTATAAGGAGAGGGAAGGGTTGATTATGGATGACTGTTCGGAATGAGGGCAGGTTGATAAAAGATATCGAGGACAATAATTGGGTGACAAGTAAAATTAATACATAGCTATATACTCGTATCTATGGTATCTGTCTGTCTGTCTATCTGTCAACCTGTATCTATTTATCTATCTATATATCTGTCTACCAGTAAAGTGCGCTTTGTGAACACGTGACGAACAAGCGAGCGTTTGTACGTACACCTATCGTCATAATTTCATCTTAGTGTAAACTTTTAACATTTTTGGTGAGGTAGTTGAACAATAACAGAAGAATAATTGATCTGAAATATTCATTTCCTCACGTATTCTCTCTGGATGTGCATAATGATCGAATGATAAAACCCACAAATGGGGCGATTACCCTTGTTGATTTCACCTCCTAAACATAGGAAAAATGTTCATATAAAATTATGAGCGTAATATCCGATATTTAATTGTTAGAATCCATGTAAGAAAACAGTGTTATAGCAGGAAATCTTTTTAAATTCGATTTCATAGTGGAGTATATCAGTTGAAAATCTCGGTACAAGCCCTTGGAAAACTGGGATTCCATGGGGTTTCTTTGGTCTCATGAGAAAATATATGACTAAAAACAAAATTTATTGAATGTATCTACAACCTACTGAAAGAATCTCTTCCCTGTCTCACATAGAAAAGTTATTGGCCTCTGAAAACCATCGCGGCCGGGCCGTGTCGTGTCGGGCCGCTCATTTCTCAGTTGAACAAAACATTGCTGCGCTCGCCCGCTCGTAGTAAATATAAGTATGTATGTTTATGTATGTATTCATAGTTGTCCAGTACATATTCTTTTCTAATACTTTATTTCTATGGATGCAATTTTAGTACAAATACACACACTCAAAAAAGTACCGTTACAGGGAGGTCCGATGAGTTTCGTACTGAACAATCCAGCTGTCTCGGTAGGTCTGGAGGAAGGCTGTTATCAGACGTTTCATTCGTGGTGTCAGTTTGTATCGTGCAGTAGGTGTAACGATACTTTTTTGAGTGTGTGTACATAAGTGAGACTACTCAGTTAGATTGGCACTCCATTATGCTGGCCGTTGCTGGTCGCGGAGGAAGCGCTCATTACTTCTTCCCCCACACTTTTTTTTTTTTTAATTCTCTCTTCCCAATGTCCATATCTCCTTAATCGTCACGCCAGATCCCTCCATTTTCGCAGCTGTACTCGGGTACTGACCTTACGATTGTCATGTTTTCTCTATCATTTTCTTGCTGCTGCGCCAGACAGTTTTGTTGTCGCTACCATCAGACGATTGTTCCAGCTGTCACCAGACGATTTTGTTCAGTCATAGGAGCCTCCGATCGTTAACCCTGTCACTTTTATCCCCCTTATAGTCGAAGCAAGTTTAACATTGTATTCTAGTTAACGCCAGACAATTTTCTTCAGTTTAGACCAAGTAGTTGCAAGCCTGAGATTTATTTATTCCATTTTCGTATTTTGCGTAACTTTTTTGCCGTGAAATGTTACTGCGTGAATAATCTGTTCCCATTTATACAGTATTTATCACGTTTTACCAGGATATAATTTTACTGAAGGACTGATTATATCTTAACCCTTATAGGTCTTTCCTGATCTGTTAAGAATTGTTTGGTTTTAAGAAGAATATAGTTTAAAAATAGTGATCGTGTTCAAAGGTTTTATGGACACTTTCAGACAACGAGGTCTTTCCTCGGCGGATTTAAATCTTTGGCAGATAGGCAGGACAAAACAAAATAGTGCAATCCATTCACTCTACCTGTTCGTCTTTTATGTTCTTCTTTCATCCATCAGGCATAAGTGTTTCCGTCAACCAAATATTGTGCTTTTACGTCTGATTATTCTGTCCGATTCTCGTGCATCCCCTGTCCTTGCATCCCTCTCTGACCTCCATCCACTTTTCCCGTCCGTCAAGCATTTCCCGTACGTCTGCAAGGGATGCCGTCTTCCAAATCACTGCATTGTCCATTACTGCATCGCCCTGTCCATCAAGCAATCTGATTTTTCGTTCGTCTTCCCTGTCCATTCGCCTCGCCTCCCCTCGGTGGACCCGTCATCTCTTCCCGTCCAACAAGAATCTCATGTCCGTCTACTGTGAACGTCCACACTAACACACTCCTGCACTAGCCTATCTCTTCCACTGCATCCACACCTCTTACCCACCCTAGGTCTTCTCCAAGCGCCCATCCTTACATCATAATCGTTAGTCACGCTAACACCCCTCGTTTCTTTGTCTAATTTTCAGCCTTAGTTCAGCATCCATTGCTTCATTCACTTCACATACTGTAATTTTTATCCTCATCATACAACTCACATAATGCCACACCTGTACATTCCTCAACACCCATACAGTACATTTCACCATTGCCCATACACTCTTCCAACACCGAAACATTCTCACAACACCCTTACATCGCCCACATTCTTCCATCACCCATACATTCTTCCAACATCCATACTCTGACAATACTTATATGCCTCATACCCTTTTCCAACACTAATACATTCTTCTAACACCCATACATTCTACCAACACCCATATGTTTTTCCCACACCCATACATTTTCCTAACACCCATGCGCTCTTCCAGCACCATACATTCTCCCCCACATCCTTCCATAGAAACCATCGACTTTCCATAGCCCTATAATGCTATAAGGGTGTCGCCCACTCGATCATCGAGCTCGTGACTCCATTACTTTGCCTCCCCTCGCTGTGTTTACCTAATGGCTTTTGTAAGAGGATGAACACACACACACACACACACACACACACACACACACACACACACACACACACACACACACACACACACACACACACACACACACACACTTATCATCTGCTCAAGTACTTTATGGTAATTCGCATAAAGGCCGCCTTCGGCGGCTTCTCTACTCAGTGTCAAAAAGGCTGCTACGGTAACATCATTGCCCACAAAGAAAGTGATCCGCCTAAAGGTCGCCTTCAGGTGGTCTTCGCTCGATGTCAAATGGTCAGAAATGAGTCATAACTCGGGAACCGGTGGCCTGATTGGACTGGAAATTGTTTTATTCTTCAAGTTAGAGCCTTTTAGCGGTACCTTGCTCTAACAAAAGTTGTGCTGCAATGTGCTGGTTTTGCTGTGTTACCGTAACAAACGGACAAACCAACAGACATAAGGAATCGGATCATTAAAATATATAGAGATAGATAGATAGATAGAAGATTTGACGGGTTGGTGTATTGGAAAGGTCATCATCAGGCGGCAGTGCACTTGCCTCTCACATAAAATTTGCCGTTTTTCTGATATGCCTGCAGTATATTTTTCTGTCAGTCTCCCATTTTTAGTCTGGCCTTTTTTTTTTTTTTTTCCGGTGTGATGGACTTCGTTCCTTTTTTTTTTTTTTTTTTTTTTTCTGTCGTGTGATTAGGCTTTGATGTTGCGCTGACGTTTTATTTTTCTCTAAGTTTTTGTTTCTGCGGTTGATTTTTTATATGTTAGGTCGTCGGATTTCTTGTTTTATGTTTTAGTTTGTTTTCTGTGTGTTCGTATGGTGCTTTTCATGTTGCTTATTTTGTTGCTGTGTTGTTTGCTATCAATGTTGCTCAGTTATTTTTATGTTGCTGTGTGCATGTGTTTTGTGACTAATTTCTTTTGCTTTTTTTTGGAGTGTGGTTCTGATACTGCCCTGTGATAGGGCTTTATGTTTCTCTGTTGATTTTATGTTGCTTTCTGTGGTTGGTTTTGCTTTGGTGCGTGGATGTTTTTCATTGTTCTTACTATTTTAATGCCCCAGTGTATTATGCTTCCGTATGGTCAGTTTTAATGTTACCCACTGCTTGGCTTTTACGTTACTCTGAAGAAGGTTTTGATGCTGCCCCGCCATTGTATTATTCCTTGTTGCTGTGTGGTTATATTTTTTATTCGGTTGGCTTTTATGGTGCTAGATTTTTATGTTGTGCTATTTTTACGCTGCTTTGTGGCTGATGAGACCTTCATTCTGAGGACGTCTTGTCGGTTTAATCTTGTTACCTCTAGCCAGCTCAGGAGGGACTGTATGATTTGATGGGATTATGTGTAGCTTAATTTAACTTTAGTATTAAGATGTTCCCCTAAGATGAATAAGGCCGTCTGGTAGCAGGAAGAGTGACATACCGTCCTTGGGGGTGAAAGGGCTAATGTTTTTCTATTGCTCACTCTCTGTTCACTTTATTTCCTCACCCCAAGGACATCTTTTTTGTCTTATCTTTGCTCTCTTCTTCAGACTTGTATATACCTTAGGAAATATTACTCCCACTAACGAGTTTATGAAGGCTGTAACTCCATAACTTCTTAAGCTCGAAGATAATCCTCCCATGCTCAAAAAAATCTTCCGAAGGTAACAAGGATGAACGAAAAGCTCGTCATCTGATTGTAGTGGTAAACCTTCAGCCTCAATGCCATCGTTCATTAATCATTGTTTTCCAGTACTTCTCACTCCCTCATTATTTTTACCCTTCCATTGCACCAGAACAAGGAGCAAGAACAGGATACGGCCCATGACAAGCGTACAACCATTAAACAGGTCTAGTTCAGGAATATCACCGATAAAAGCAAGACAAAAAAAAAAAAAAAATCACAAAGAAGGTGTGTTTTTTGTAGAAAAGTTATACATCGCTAACAAAGCCATGTCTCTGAATTTAGTGTGTGTGTGTGTGTGTGTGTGTGTGTGTGTGAGAGAGAGAGAGAGAGAGAGAGAGAGAGAGAGATCTTACGCCTACGCAGTTAAGCCTTCGGCAGTGAATGCGAGAAGAAATTTCTATAGAATTAAAAAAGACAGAACTACTGCACAAAGAAGAATACAGTCATCAGGCGTTAACTAGAACAGAATAACGGAAATGTCACGATGATGAGAGAGTTAATATTGACAGAGAAACTCGGGCTTCCAAAGCAGGTACTCTCGTCGGTTGTGGAAGCCACCCAACACCTCCTCCTAAGCGATTTATTTGCTTATTGCACCTTGCCGTCCCCTTCTACGTTACTTAAGTTATTCTAATATAGCCATACTCTTCATAAAAACTTGCAAAAGGATAGTAACCAGCCATATCCAAAAATAAATCGCTAAGGAATTGGTGATAGGGCGCAAACAAAGATTAGGACCCATGACTCACTCTCAACTGAAGAAAATCATCTGGTGTTAGCTGGAAGAGGAAAAAAGAATAATCCAGGCCATGAGCTAATAGAGAAATACTGCCATAAGAGCTTCACCGATAGGCCCAAGGATGTAAAAATCATGTGTGTCTAGAATAATGTACAGATTATTGACATGAATACTGGGACAAAAGATAGAGCAAGGGGAAGAGGCAGACGACAAAGAATGAGGCGAATGAGGTAAGGTTATTGGTGGAGGGAGATGCATCGGAAAGAGATCAAAGGAATCGATGATGAAGCTTGTGATGAGGTTCAGATGGAGGATGATAGTAAAGGAGGGGAGGAGGAGGACAAAAATGATGATGATGATGATAACAACAGCAGCAATAATAATAAGAATAAGAATAGGAATACAAACAACATCAACAATAAAAAATAATAATAATAATAATGATAATAACAATAATAAAGATAATGAAATAATTGTGATGACGACAATAATGATGATCCATATCCTAAAAAATGGCTAAGATCTTATGAAAAATACTTTACCTGGAAAGCTGACAAAAGAAAAGCGCAGTCTGGAGTAATAAAAAAAAAATAATGATAATAACAATAATAATATAATGAAAATAATATAATTGTGATGACGACAATAATGATGATCCATATCCCAAAAAATTGCTAAGATCTTATGAAAAATACTTTACCTGGAAAGCTGTCAAAAGAAAGGCGCAGTCTGGAGTTTTCCAGGAAGAAAAAAATGCGCAAAAACAGTAAAGGTCATGTCAGTAAGCGAGATTCCACTTTGACGGCGACACCAGAATTCACACATTTGGAGAGAGAGAGAGAGAGAGAGAGAGAGAGAGAGATTAATGATGGCTAAAAATAAATCGAGACTGAATAGGAAGCTTCAGTGAGCAGCAATAAGAATCATGTTAATTAGGAAGAACTCACAGAACAGAAACAGGTAACAATGCTCATCCCTGGCGAAATTCAGGTGAAACAATGAAGGTAAGAAAGAAGACAGAGAAGTTGAGCAAAATACTGAGCTAACTTTTGGAGGGGTTGTTTGTGAGGAAAAAAATATTAAATGCAGAAAATGATGTGGTAAAGACATGTAGAGGTCAGCGACAGTGGACAAGAAAGAGAAAGAAGTCAGCCCATCTGTTTGATTTAATCTACCACTACAAAATTCAGTTCAGTTGAGAGGGTATAGTTTCGGGCCGTATTCTGTTCTTTATTTATATTGACGATAGTGATGAAGGTTTGGGTTGCAAAATCTCCAAATTTGCTGATTGCACCAAAACTAGTAATGGAGCGGATACACCCAGACATAGGCTGATGACTGAAGGAGATCATGATAAATTATTTATAGTGGCATGGATTTTAATATTGACAGATGAACAGTTTTAAATGCTGGGAGTAAAAATGAAAAATTAAAGTACTCTGTGGATATTACTCAACACGAGAGAGTGAACCAAAGAAAAGATCTAGGAATACTAAAAACATTGTTTGCAACCAAGACGACAACGCACAGGAGCAATAAAAAAGGCTAATAATCTAGTCGAATTTATAGGCAGAGCATTTAAATTCAGATCGGAGAACGTCATTCTCACCTTGTGCAATTCCTTAGTACGGCCCCACTTGGAGTACTGTGTTCAGTTTTGTCACCTTATTACCAATAAAGTGCACTTTGTGACCGCTTGATGAGCGAGCGAGCGTCATGATACCACAATTTCCTTCTGATATAAAATTATAGGCGGAATTTCTGATATTTAAATGCTAGAGTTGACCCCCCCCCCAAAAAAAAAAAAAAAAAAAAAAGTTACGACGGAAAATGTTTTTTTAATTTCATTTCATAACTGAGGCGTTCACCGATTAGAGCCGAACACTTCCTGGAAAAATCGAGATTCCAAGGGGTTCCTACGCCTTTGTGGGTGAGTTTTTAGCTGATAAAAAAATTTGCTGAGTGGATATATCGCATGCAGAAAAAATTTCAACTCTACTTCACATAGGAGTGAAGTTACTAGCTTCTGCTTAGCGTGACGGTCGGTTCGGGCCTGGTCGCTCATTTCCAAACTTAACTGAGATTACATATCGCTCGCTCGCTCGTAACAGGAAGGGTGTTGAGATGTCTGTCTTTAAATGTACAGTATGGTAAAAGTCTGAGTTAAAGGTTTTGCTGTTTCATTCTTTACCTTCTTTAAAACTCTCGGGGAAATCTAATCTGGCACTGGAGTTTTCCTGATCTTCAGTTTGTTGACTGCAATCAGTACATCTATTTTATTAAAATGTTGATTTTAGTACCGTCATTTACACATCCACCAGACAGAGAGACTGAAACTGAATTTACTTAGGTAAAGATAGACTTTGTAAATAACTAAGTTCACTGTAATAGTACGGCCTTAATCTAAGTAACTTCAGTATTCTACTTCAGCAGGCGTGCCATAGCAAGTAGCTACGCACACAGTTTTCACTACTGTGCTTATTGTATGAGAGATCGTATGGTGTTTGACGTACCGAGAGTTGTGTGGTGTGGTGTGCTGTGAGGTGTTGTGGTATAATATGGTGAGCTGAGGTGTACTGTGTGGTGTAATGGATGGATGACTGAATACCCGTTACGTGCAGCAGGAGTGAACTGACACTGTGTGGCCATGTGAGAGGCCAGCTGGTAAAGGTATATGTTAAGTGAGGTAAACTGGTATAGTGTCGTCAGGTAAGGAGAGAATATGTATTTTTGCAATGTGATCGCTCTCATGGTTGGGAGAACTCCTGTAATCTTTCCCAAGTAACATCGACGATTTTAAGCAGAGAATGACTCGTTTGGGGAGGATAAATACAGGTACAATTAACCCTTTCATGAACTGACAACTTTACTGTTCTGTTCCGTGTAATACCAGACGATCTTATTCAGTCGAAAGTGAGTCATTGGAGCCAAAGAGTTTAGTTGGAGTAGTGTAATATACTTGAGTGAAGGAAAGAATAATTTTTGTAATGGAGAGATTGGCAGACGAAATTTAGTGGGGTGAAGAGGACTGACGTAGCTTGATGAAGTGGAAGTGAACCTAAACATTGTGCTGGAATGAGGACGAATTTGGCTGACACGGTAACTGACACCTGTGGACGACAAATGGGTCACTCTGTAAGCCAAAAATAGTGCTGCATCAAAGGGGCTCATTTGCTTTTATGAATCCAGATTGTCCAGGAGCTAATTTGTCTTTCCAGGAACAGAGAAATACCCCTCATTCCTTATCTCACCATCACTTTGCTCCCACTATCACCTTCAGTCCATCCCTCTGTACAGCCACTTCATCCATCCTTGCTTTCCTTCCTTTATTATCAAAATTCTTCACCTAAATTCCAGTCTCTCTGCAGATTGACAGCAAAACATTTCCTTCTGTTTAGCTGGATTATTTGCTAAGTTTGGTTCAGCTCATTCGTGCTTTGTGGGGATGGTTCACAGGGGTCCAGGGAAGTAAATTATTGCACTGAAAATATATATGATGCTCTGTAAATTGCTTAACACGCAGGCAGCCAGAACAAATTGTAGATTCAACCTTGAGAGCATTCATGAAGCCACTGTCAACACGTACAGGTACCAAAGGCTCACTTTCAGCTGTATATAATCATCTGGCGTTAACCGGGGTGAAATATTGAAGATGCGACCATGAGAATGTCAGGATAGTTAAGAGAAATTGCTTTGATACTCGCTTATTATTATTATTATTTTTTTTTTTTTTTTTCGAGAGAGAGAGAGAGAGAGAGAGCGAAGCTAGTGATAACGATATACTTCAGCTGAAATTTGTAAATTCTTGCTTCATATGACTTGTAAAGTGTCCCTGCTTGAGAAACGTCAAAGCTTTATTTTCTCCCCACCAATTGAACCAGTCGTGGCATGTCATACCATTTTGAAACTATTATGAAAACTTCCTTCCAGTGGCACCATCCTCTTCCCATAATGAAGTAATAATAGCCGAACAGAAAAGCATTCCCACAAAGCAAGAAAAGAACACCACAACTCTTTTCCCCTCGACTTCTAAACCAGTCTTGGCATGTAGTATCTTTTTTAAACTGTCATGAAAACTGTCCTCCAGTGGTGCCAGTCATTTTCGAAAAGCCAGATGTAGCCGAAAAACGCCAAAAGTACAGGAGCTCGCAAACCGTTCCTTGGGGAAAAAAAAAAAAAAAAAAAAAAAAAAAAAAAAAAAAAAGCGAAAGAGCGGAATTCAAGATCCGTTCATTTTGAGATGCCTGGACACACTGCGTTTGAAAGACTGGAGATCATAGGAAGTATGAAATACAGACAGAGGGAGACAGTTCCAGAGTTGACCTGTTGCATAAATGAAGGACTTGGGGATTTATACGCATACGGAAATTGGAAAAACCGTGTCGTCTCTGTGAAGTTCTCTGAAAGACGAAGATGATGAGCGAAATATATGGAAGTAGTTTGTCACCAGCATACACTGTTGCTTTGATAAATTGGCTGTATCTGGTAACTGATATGCATCGATGGTGTATACATATCATTTAGATGGAAAATCCCTCTCACATATGGAAATGTTCACTGGAAGGATACAACAGTTATGGCTCTACTTGGTCCCTCTAGAGTCCATAGGTACAATACACATATTAGTTATAAGTTTTTAACGGCAAAATACTGAGGTGACGGTATAGAACACGTGTAGGCGATTTAAAAAGAAAAGTTGATTGTATAAAATAACCCTTTGGATCCGGTGGTGTATTTTATCAATTTAATCTTGCTACTTCCACAAGGTCTGATTAAACGTAGGATTGATGTGTTGTACCGAAGGGGTTAGTGAAGATATATCTAACTCCGAATTTGAAACAGATCTGTGCTGAGTAAATGTGCACGGTTCGCAAAAAATAAACCAATAATATGTCACCGGATTGGAAATGTTTCTCCAAAGCTGAGTAAATATTTTGAAGGAGGCCAGAACGAAAAAAAGAGAAAAACGTCAATAGAATCGAAATGTCTTATCTTCATCTGAGCTCAGCAGGTGGCACAAGATACATCACAGGATTCCAGGGATTAAATCTGTATGAAGGAAGTCCAGCAGAAGACGTGGATGCTGGGAGAAATAGGAGAGTCGACTCGCAAGAAATTTATCGCCCCGCCAAAGATCGCAGGGTAGGTATATACAGTGGGTGGCAAAGTTTCGTCTGCTGTTCCCCCGCGTCAACTATACACACGTTGGTCATGTCCATACCTTTATCCCGTAACCTATTATTGTGGAGAAAAGTATGCTGACAGTTACATAGAGTTTGCTGACCGTTCCATAGAGTTTGCTGACAGTTTCACAGCGTTTGCTGACACTTCAGTAGAGTTTGCTGACGGTTCCATAGAGTTTGCTTCACACTTCGGACATATTCGTCACTTCTGTCCTTAACACATTACATCAAAGACCAGTATCGATGGCCGAAGAAACATACCAACGCTCTCCAGCTTTAGGAATATTGGAGAGAGAGAGAGAGAGAGAGAGAGAGAGAGCAATATCAAG
Source organism: Coenobita brevimanus (assembly GCF_032717465.1). Lineage (NCBI taxonomy): Eukaryota > Metazoa > Arthropoda > Malacostraca > Decapoda > Coenobitidae > Coenobita > Coenobita brevimanus. The sequence continues at coordinate 9,198,957 of NC_136976.1, read as the reverse complement.
TCGTGGTGGCATTTATGATACAGACGATATAATGCTTATGTGTTGCGGGTAAATAATACTGACGATAGCGGTGCGATATCAATAATAATAATGGTGTGAGTGCATTAGCAATAACACTAACACTTTGATGACGTCGTTGCATTTGGTTCTTGCTCTGTTCAGTCGATCTTTATCTATTTACCTATCTATTTATCAACCTATCTCTCAGTATCTATCTATTTATGCGTTAGAAACAATCTCCATTAAACGATAGTGTGATTGTTTTTATTCTTGCTGACCGAAGACTATATATACTAGTTTTAATTTATACTACTTTTAATCTGACTTGGCCTATAATATCCATCTCTTCATCTTGAATGTTCAGTTGTATGAACAGAGTAACACTAGAATAAGGTGCTGGTCACGAGGAAGTGCAGTGGAATGGATGTAGAGCCAAAATACTTTCCTCTTCTGATATTGATCTTCATTAAATAAGCTGCAACAGGAAGAAAATCCAGAGCAAGTCAAGGCAAAATAACTTCAGTGATAATACTGTGGATTTTTTTTTAATAACCTATTTAATTTTGGGGGACTGCTTTGGTGTAGCTAACTACTGTACAGTAAATGTGTTTACACATTTTAGAAGTTACATAGGTTAGATGTGAGGACACGAGGAAGAAAGGCAGAGTTGATGGCACCGTCGATAGTGAGAGGACCAATGGACTTTCCCTGACAGCAATTGTAATCTCACTTTTTTACTCTTTTAACGTTCAAAAATGCAGCCAAAATGTATCTACTTTTTAGAGGCCAGTAAGGTAACTGATGGCATATTAATTGCCCTTGGAAAGATTTATAGTTAAGAACGAGTCCATTACCATCTTCAGCCATAGGACATAATTCACATAAAATTCTTCGGGATTTTTGATATTTTTGATTAGGTAAGGAGAGACTTTTCAAAATGGAAAGGTTGGATGTAACTTTATTATTACCCGTTCACTATTACAGGTTTATCATGCTCTGACTAAATAATAATAAGGGCTGCAACAAAACGAAATAAAGATGCCTGGACAGAGTGATCAGGGCATCAGATCCCTTTACGTCCACTAGTTGCCTCTAAGTTGGTGGTATTAATTTTAAGGTGAAAAAAGAATAGTCTTAAAAGGATGAAAAGGATTAATGTTGACAGCTGATACCCTTGTGTGTGTGTGTGTGTGTGTGTGTGTGTGTGTGATGGCAGATGTATTATATATTTTACTCAGTACTTACCATCGCCGAAAAATGTAGCTAATGTATTTCAACTCTTTCATTTTCTCTCTCTTTTCAGGTTGGCTGGAGAGTGAAAAGTAAGGTAAGTCGAGTTGAAGGCTGTTTTTTATAATGACCTTAATGATGGACTGATTAAAATAGGAGTTTTTATTTTTCGACGGTTTTTATTATATACTTTGGAAGAATGTCGTAAATATACATCTAGGCATTTTAGAAGGTGCAACCAAGCAATGATAAAGTATGAAAAGGAAAAAGGAAAACATCACTATTTTTTTCTTATAATAATTAATTGCTCTGGTAGATTTTTCCATAACACAAATTGCCTATGATCTTTTGCGGCACTGACCTTGCTTGACCTAAAGTGAAGAGACTTATAATCGCTTCTGCCAGTGGAGGTAATTTTATTTTTCCTGGTGCCAGACGCTTTTATTCAGCCTAGGAGAGCACCGTAGCAGCGAATGGTTTAATGGAAAAAAATTGTCTAGCCCCTCTAGTTTGGAAAATCCACTCTGAGCTGAAAATAATTGTCTGGAAATAGCAAAAATATGGTATAAAAATTACGCCATCGTAGTGAAATTGTTAACAAGCGTCTTTACACCAACACTTGTCAGTGCGCTACAGTCCCAGGGCTTTTAATACTAACAGGAGTATTAATACCTAGGCAAGCAAGTAAGAGAGAGAGAGAGAGAGAGAGAGAGGCGAAATCATTAGAGATATGATAATATGTAAGAGAGTGTGCGAAAGAGAGTGCATTAACAAATAGCATTAATATAAATGAGGGAGAAGAGAGGAATTATATTCAGCGGTTACCCCTTATTAAGTCTCTCCTAACCACTTCATTCCGATGGCATATTTTGGTGTTATATTTTTGCAGCCTCTGTTCAGTGAGTGCAAAAGCTCTGCAGTGGTCTATTTAAAGACAGTCTTTTCTACGGGAAAATGAGAGGAGGTTGATTATACGAGTACTAGAAATATTAACACTGGAAAGAGACAACGGTCAGCCTCTCCAGTGCTTAACCTCTGTAGACGTGCTGAAGAGATACGAGCGTGTCCACGTGGCACAGTAGCCATCCCATGTTGAAGTCGATAAAGTAGGTCTGCCACGTTTGCTGCTCGACCGTCTGGTGGTGACATTGATGTGCTAGTGAGGAGGGAGGTGGTTCTTGAGCTGCATGAGCCGGAGCAACCTGAACTGGAAGAGGGTCAGCTTCATCACTGGCTTCATCCTTTTTACTAAATGGTATATGATGTTCAGTGTTCTGCTGCGTTGCATTAAGGAACCGAGCGACGATGTGTGTCTTGAAGTCAAGGCGATGATAACACAGAGATTCGGTGAGTTATGAGATCTCCGAATAACAATACCTCTCTGCAGTTACGCGAGTTCTTAGGTAGTCTGTCTTAGTGAGGTGTTGCAAATTATTCTAAAGTCCCAAATACTCGGTTGTGGTACTCGTACATCAATACTTCTGAGTGAATCATAAATACTTTCCACACCAGTATGATTATATCCCCATGGAAGAAAGAACCAAAGGTTGGAAGGTTGTCATGTTGACTGTTCCAAAGAATATTTAGCAAAATTAATCGAAAATAAATATAATTTCACCTCCAGATATTTGGACATACTGCATTAACCCCTTTAGTCCGGTGACGTATTTCAATATAACCAGGCAGTGAAACAGATAAAGAAGGCTATATCGAACCCATCCATTTGAAGAAATCTCGCTTAATATAAATTGTCTGAAATTACCAAGAAGGAAATACAAATAAATCAAGGGATTAAAGATACCACAGTAAAGACAAAATTCCATAGGCAGAACCAGAACAGGGGAAAATATCTTTGTAATTCACAAGCTGAGTCCAAGAAGGATTGAAAAACCGGGTTACTCGTGCATCAGAAATATTATCATGGACATAATAACGTAGTGCGTCCAAGGCTACAAAGGCGGTGACTATTTTATATATCAGCAGCAGCTTGGCCATGTGGAGAGGATGGAGGGTGAAAGACTGACGAAGAGAGTGTATGTGAGCGAGGTGGAGGGGGGAAGAGGGAGGGGGAGGCCGAGGATGAGATGGAGGGATGGTGTGGAGAGGTATATGAGAGAGGGGGGTGTGAGTTGGGAGCAGGGCAGTGAAATGGCGGGGGACAGGGCGACTTGGAGGCGATTTGTTTGTGGCCACCCCAAACGGGATTGAGGCGTCTGGCAATAGATAGATAGATAGCTAACATGGCTGAGCACTGAGCAACCATTGAGCTGGATCATTTCTAGAGGGACGAGTTATGTACGGCTTCATATAAACTGAATTACTGATATAACATTCTCTGAGTTACACAGCGAGCCAAGAGATTACCAAATATCTGCGTGGAGCCTAAAATGCAGTAGTGCTCTATTTAAATTCGAACATCCTACGCCTGAACTATTTTATCGTCGGTAGAAGGTAAATATAACACTTGATCCTAGTCTTGAGGGTCTAAGGGCAAACACCTCTTTTTTAGCCATTTACATCGTTTATTGTTCCGTTTTTTATGACATGTTTTATATCAAGTGCTACAGATAGGTGGAGTAGAAGGGGTCGTTTTAGGTGCAGGTAAGATTCTTTAGCCTAAGATTCGGAAAGGAGGAGGGCGAAGGTCAGTGGTCAAGATGCGGTTGTGTTATGTCGCCAGGACGGGTCACCTGTTCTGGACGAGTAGGTGAAGTAGATAAAGCCTAAGTTTGCTGGCAAAGGGTGCAGATTTAAGGAATACTGGGAAAGGGAGGGACTGCATAGCAAGCAGTCGCAGTGTGTGTTTGCTACTACATTGGTCGCAAATTCAGCTGGAAAATATCAACACATGGGAACTGAGTTTGAATAGCTTGTGAGGAGAAAACTCAGAAAGAACGTGATAAAAGCAATATAGTGAGCTGTTTGAAAGAGACAGCACAACGATATTAGAGTAAATTTGAATGAGAAGATTTGCCAGAAATTTATGTTTTTGCCATTTCAGGATGAACATAGCAAATATATGCCCTTTTATATGCGTGCTTATATTCATACCCATTCGGTTATTCTGATGGCTAAGACACAATCTGTTTACACATAAGCATAGCCAGTAGCCAATACAACACATCAGTTTTGATATGTACACACTCTCCTTGTTCATTTTTGGTCACCGACGCAAGTGTTACTTCTGGCGATCACGTTCAGATGAGTCTGAGACTGCAGCAACAACAACAGCATCAACATTCCTATCGAGGAGAAGGTCTGATCATACGGCGAACTTAATATGTACTAATTTAGATACAGATACAGGTAACAACATATTGGGCTTAAGACCTTGAAGTAAACTACAAGACAGGAGACGAGGCAGAAAAATTGTTAAGGGTGTGAGAAGTGCGTGGAAAGAAAGATCGGCGACTGATCAGGTGAAGATGGATAAATGTGAAGGCATATAGTAATATTACCCACTCGGCTGCACAGATGGCTGGCGTGGGTCCTGAATGCAAGGGGCTGGAAAAGAGTGGAAATGTTGGGATAAAGTGCCTCAGATTTATATGTAGAGTAAGCTGATGCGACAGGATGAGAATAGCACCTAACTCAGCGTAATGAAGCCTAACCGAATCCAGAAGAATTAAATATGTCCCGTTTCAGCACGACCGTACAGACATCAAACAGTAAATACCACCACGACGCTGTGATGATTACAACGAGCCCTGTGACCAAAGAAGTTTAATTTCAGCAACACCAATTGACCTATGCCTGGATGAATCTTTTTTCCTGATTGCAAGAATAGTGACAACGAAATTAGGAAATTAGGGGAGGCGGTGGCTGAATCGGTAGAGAGGCGGCCTGCAGTCCTGATGGACCCAGGTTCGAATCCCAGCTGGAGCAGGAACAGTTTAAGGATTTGAATTCCATAAAAGCAGACTTTCCTGATCTACCAGATGACCCGCCGACATGTCATAAAAGTACCCCCGCTAATACCAATACACCAGTCCTGTATGAGACAGCCCTAGCATGTATTCAGTATGGACGGTGGGTGTTAGCGCCGAAGTGGTGACATGTGGAGGTGTAGGAGGACTACTGGGCCTTGGGATAGGCTACTGCCCCCGAGATATAGGCCCTGAAGCCTTTGCCCAGAGTCGGACACACAAAAAAAAAAAATAATAAAATAAAATATTTTACTTAATCTGAGCAGAACCAAAATCAGGCACAGCAGCCGTTCCACCCAGCCATATGTAACCAAACCTAAGCGAATCTAATCTAACTTTAGCGGCCCTACTTCAGCTGGATGGCCGGCAGTAAACACCTAGGCGACAGTACGTTGATTACAGTGAAGCTTGATATGTTGAAGCCCCGCAGAGGTGCCATTACTTGTGACAGTCATGGTGATGGCGTGCGTGGTAGAATGGCCTGTTTAACGGGGGTATGGGAAGGGAATTTGCCAATGTGTGTGTGTGTGTGTGTGTGTGTGTGTGTGTGTGTGTGTGTGTGTGTGTGTGTGTGTGTGTGTGTGTGTGTGTGTGTGTGTGTGTGTGTGTGTGTGTGTGACAGACAGACGGACAGACAGACAGAGCAAGAGACGAAAGTCCCTGAGAACAATAAACTATCTGAAGCGAACAAAGGAATCATTATTAAACACAGAAGGTGGTGCTGTCTGGGAAGAGGTGAATGAGAGATCAAAATGTGAGAAAATATTTGATAGTGAATATGAAAGACAAGGATGAAAAATACGAGGAAGTGTCTCGGGAATCATTTAATGGACAAGAATATAAAATTTAGAGATGAGGAAATATCAGACGGATCAGTGAGAAGAAAAAGATGAGAAAGGAAAAAGGACGAATGGAGGAATTACAGGGAAAGAAAATGAAGTTATTAGAGATCTTAAAAGACCTAAGTGGAAGAGAATTAGAGGCACGGGTACGGAATGAGTAATGGTTATATCAACTAGACCAGGAGACGGAGGAGGAGAAAGAGGCGGTAAAATGGAAGGAAAAACGGAGAGTCGAGTATCCCTGTTGCACTTTGGAATCTGTCCACACGAATTAGCCCAATCACAATGTTGAAAGGGTTTTTATATTGTTTTTCTATTTACAGACGATATTATTTATGCATGGGCGAATTGCAGGGGTTAAATACAGCCATAATCAACTTCCTCATTACTAGAGCTCCCTCCCTGAGTAAATATCGTTTAGCAATAAGGATAATAAACAGGAAATACGTCATGGGCTTGAAGGGGGCACTATCGGTGTCAAACACCCGGTGACTTAGTGGTTTAGCTCCTTCACTCCAATGATGTATATACTTGATTATATTTTTTGGTTCTACCAGGCGGTGATGTTCATTTGAGATCACCCAAATTGTGAATAGTAAAGCCAACATCCAATCCTTCCAATTAGAAAAATCTCCCGTTAGCTTAAGATAAACGAAATGGATGACAGCAAGACAATAATGGGAAATACGCAGTTCAAGGGATTAAAAGACTGCTTGGAGCAATGGTTCCCAACTGGTGGTCCATGATGACTTTTTGGGTGGTTCACAGGACGTTTATTATATTTGGTAATAAACTGGAGATTGGTGCATATATTTTTAAATTTATTGAAAATCCAGTACGAAAAATTTAATAAAAATTAATAATTGGTCATTCATTTTATTGTATTCTTATTTAAAAAATGTATTGGCAGTTTTCAGGTTGTAGCTGCTTAGTAGCACTTCGAGTCACTTTAAGTTTCTAAATTTAATCTAAAATGAATGTCCAAGATTCACGCAGCTATACCTGGCCCTAGCCTGGTACATACTTTGAGTCGAGGTGACAGGCCATCCTGTTTGATTCCTGTCAGCTGCCGCACGGTTACACATAACACTGTTGTGCAGTTGCAGTAGCCACCGAACTGCTGAGCTTATTAGTTGTGTCATTCGTCCTGCACTATTTTACAGGTGTGATGTAATTAGATTTTGTTTTCTACCGTAAAATGTAGTAATCTAAAAGCAAGCGGTGAGGAAGAGTAGAACGGAGTGAAGTATTTCTGGTCAGTTGTTATGCTGCTGTGTGGTGTTTTATGCTGGCTTATGCTCTTTATGACACTCATGGTGTTTTATTTTTGAATTATGTTTATTATTATCTTACGTTTTATCATGTCTTTATTATTGTCAAACTCAACATATAATTAATATATTTCGTTGCATTGCCCATAGATCTAGATAAATGCAATAGCAGGAAGAAATGTTAAGCTCAAGTATTTAGAGGGCTACATTAAATTCGGCCTCACTTGTCAAGAAAGAAGATTGCATGGAGTTCCACAGTGTGTTATTTGTTTCAAAGTCTTGGGGAATGAGTCACTGAAGCCAGCTAAGCTTAACCTCAATCTCGAAAACCGTCACCCCAATTTGTTGCAGAAGGATAAAGATTATTTCGAGTGGCAGTTATCAGCTCTCAAGCAGCAGCGCCTTGACTCAACAGGTACATTCTATGAGAAGACCACCAATGCAGTGCACGCTCCCTACATTGTCGCATACAAAGTCGCACAGGTCAAGAAGCCTCATACGATTGTACCTGTAGAGCAACTTGTGCTACCCTGTGCAAAAGAAATGGTGAGACTTGTTGTCGGCAAGGACGCAGCAAGGAAGCTAAATGATATTTCTGTTTCTAATGATACAGTATCAAGACGGATAAATGAGATCTCACAAAACATCGGTGAACAAGTTGTGGATGAATTAAAGCAATCTCTGTTGTTTGCCATACAGTTGGAAAAATCAACTGATGTCTCACTGTCTTCTCAGCTATTGGTGTTTGCATGATACATGGTTGAGGGAGACTTCAAAGACGAGTTTCTCTTTTGTAAGACTCTTAACACCACCACAAGGGCTCAGGATGTGTTAGAAATTGTTAACAATTTCTTTGAAGTAAATGGTCTGAATTGGATAATTTTGGTGGGAGTTACCACGGATGGTGCACCTGCGATACTAGGCTCAAGATCAGGCTTCCAAGCACTGGTGATACAGCATGCTCCGTTGGTAACCAGAGTTCACTGCTTCATTCACAGAGACGCATTGGCATAAAAAACACTCCCTGATCACGTATACACCATTTTCAAAGGACTGGTGAAGGTGCTTAATTACATCAAATTGTCAGCAGTGAACACCAGGCTGTTCAGAAAATTACAGTATGCCAGGACATGGGTTCCGACTTTGAGGTGTTGCTGTTCAACACTTCTGTACGGTGGTTGTCAGCAGGAAACGTAGTCAACAGAATTTTTGAACTGAGTGAAGAATTGGTTTTATTTCTTTAGTGTCAAGAGAAAGAGGATTTTAAAAATATGCTAGCTCAGTTAGTCTTAGAACCTGCATACCTTGTCGATATTTTTGGAATCTTGAACACTCTGAATCTTCAGCTGTAAGGGAAAGGTGCAAATCTGTTCTCTCACCAAGGCATCATAAAGGGATTTCTTGAGAAATTAGAATTCTGGATCGGAAGAGTCAAAGGTAACAATTTGGTTTAATTTCCATGTATGGATGCCATGCTCGGGGAAAAGGAAGCCATTCAGATGCAAATTCTTGAGCATTTATGAAAGCTGCGGGATGAATTTCAGCGATACTTTCCAGAGTTGGACATGACAAGTGATGGATTATATTTCATCAGGAATCCATTCGCAATAGATGTTCACAGTGTTCCAGAGGATCTGCAGGAGGAATTCTTAGATCTGAAAAATGATTTGGCAGCTCAAGATGTGTACCATCGATCTACCAGGGAAAAATTTTGGGCCAGCATGATTGGTACTTACCCAAATCTGTCAACACATGCAGTCAGATATCTTTTGCCAATTGCTTCAACTTACATGTGTGAGAGCGGATTTTCATGTTTATTGCACATTAAGTTCAAACAGAGGAATCGGCTTGCAGTGGAAAGCGATAATCGTTCTGCATTACCAAGTACCATTCGTAACATTGAAAATTTGGTATTGAGAAGAGCATCCAAAAGTCTGGTTGCAAAGAAGAATGAATTAATCAAATTTCAAAGAAAAATGTTAGTTGTATACTCCTATATAATTTCAAAATTCTGTTAGTTAGAAGTAAATTTCACAGCAAAATGTTAGATAAGTATTCATGTATTTCCTGGAAATTATGTTTGTAAGAATTATATTTCAGACCAATATGTCAGCTGTCTACTATTTGATATCATTTCTCTAAATTCTGTAAGAAATATACTTCAAAACAAAATGTTTGTTGTCTGTGCTTTATTTATCATTACTCAAAAATGAAATGGTCCACGACATTTTTGTTCAACTGGGCTGGTGGTCCGTGGCCTGAAACGAGTTGAGAACCACTGGTTTGGAGTAACAATCATAAGTCTAGCATACCATGGCTCGAGTTTTGAAGAGTAGTTAGGAAGTTCTTAGCCATGTGAGGTCACTGTGGATCTAGTTTGGCCATCTACCGGCAACCCCTTGAATCTGATGACGTAGTTTTTACTCTCGCTGCCACCAGACAATCATAATTATAGGAATATGCCCAAGTAGTGATAGGTTTAATGGAGGCTTTATCGAACCCCTCCCATCAGAAAAGTTTCCCCTAAGCTGGATAAAATCGTCTGGAAAAAATCGCTTCCAAACAGAATAAAGTCATCTGGTATCGGCAACAGCAATAATCAATGAGGTACTTGGACTGTAGAGATAAACGGTCCAGTAGTGAACAGTTCAATACAGAATGCTTTTAGTGGGCAGTTACGTTTACATGTAACTCACTCTATAATTGGACTATCAGAGAATTCAAGCTTTTATATTGCTGCCACATTCATATCATCTTACTTTCTCACACTCACTCTCACACATCGTCACTGTCCCTCACGTTCACTCAACACATTCTCAGCTTGTCTCATTCACTCCCTCATTCAGTGTCACATGCTTTTACATTTTCCGATTAACCTACTGTAATGTGTACTTTCAGTCAGGGGTGGATCAAATACAATTGTATTTGTATTTGAGTTGTATTTAAATACATTTTCAATGTATTTGTATTTGAGTTGTATTTAAATACATTTTCAATGTATTTGTATTTGTAATTGTATTTTGGCACCTAGAAGAAAAAGTATTTGGTATTTGTATTTGTATTTCGAATTTAAATGCCGCGCCACTTTTGTCTGACTCGCTGACTTAGATCACAGGTTCAGATTAAACATCAACGTGCATCTGGGCAGACTTGTAGCCTTGCCTCCCGAGTCTCGAGTCCCGTGAGCTCTTGAATTTTCCTATATTATCACCAGGGATGGATCAGATACAAATATATTTGTATTTGAATTATATTTACATACATTTTCAATGTATTTGTATTTGTAATTGTATTTTGGCACCCAGAAGAAAAAGTATTTGTATCTGTATTTGTATTATTGCATCATAATGTCACAAGTATTTGTATTTGTATTTGACCTCTTAAAAATCAGTATTTGATCCAACCCTGCTTTCAGTCGCGCACACTGATCGTCTCACATCCAGTCACTCTTACATGTCTGCCTGTCTATTCTTTGCTTCACTCTGCATCCAGGAATCGACAACACCGTCCTTTAAACACACACACACACACACACACACACACACACACACACACACACACACACACACACTCTCTCTCTCTCTCTCTCTCTCTCTCTCTCTCTCTCTCTCGACATGCACCCATCACAACACTCTCAGACCATCAATAGTTCACCCCATCTAACCTCACTTTTGCAGGGAACAGAACCAAAAGCCCGTGCCCTAAAAGCCTAATGGGGCGGGGAAATCAGGCTGCATCCGCTAGCCCGTCCGCCTTAATGAGCCCGTCAAAAAAAAAAAAAAATAAATAAATAAAAACAAAAACAACAAAGTGAAATGATACCTGACAAAAAATGAAATGTTGGTGGTGGCAGTTGTGTTGGGAAGCAGTAGCTCAGTAGTTCGTCTATCTTAAGTCTTTCACCGTGAGGATGTCTGAAGTAATCGGCAGGAGAGAGAGAGAGAGAGAGAGAGAGAGAAATAGGTGACAATTGCGTGGGCTTAAACAAGAACAGAGGAGTGAGAGTTTATTTTCAAGGAGAGAGAGAGAGAGTGAGAGAAATGGGTGACAATTGCGTGGGCTTAAACAAGAACGGAGGAGTGAGAGATTATTTTCAAGGAGAGAGAGAGAGAGCAAGTTCTAACTAGTAGCACAACCAAAAAAGTATCACGCCTCTTACCTCACGATCATTCCGAAACAGGCTAGACGAAACGCTGTGATATATGGAGCGCCCTGCGATTGTAAGTGTAAATATTATCCTTGGTAATTATTAGGACTCGAAAAAAAAGGTCACATTCTGGATGCTGTGTTTTTTAAGGCAGAGGTTAATAGATTCATGTGTGTGCTGCAAAACTCGCTCATTTTCCATCCACTGTTCGCCAGCTGTGCGATTCTCTCTCTCTCTCTCTCTCTCTCTCTCTCTCTTTGGGGGGGGGGGTTGTATCTCCTGACCCGTATACTCAGCGTGGGAGAGGCCTTTCGAACGGCAGAGGTTTGATGTAAACTCCTTCATTACCAAATAATTTTTTTACTAGTTCGAATAAAATCACGTGGATGTAGCAGACATTAAATATAATAATACATCCTAATAATGGAGGAATTAAAAAACTAGAATTCTTTGACGTATTATTTTTTTCTCCCTACCACCAGGCGATTTTTGCACAAATGAGGAATTATCTTTAGTATTGACGGGATTACTGAGACATCCAGCGCTTCCATTTCTAAAAGCTTCTCCTAACCTGAAGGAATTGTTTTGAGCCACAAAGATTATTTCTACTCGTACTTTACTAGCAGAGTAAACAAAGTATGATTTTGTATCTTTGTTGGGGATATCTTCGTGAATAATGGTGTTATCCGGTATTAATCTGTCCTTACAGATCAGCAGTTAAGATTGCGGGATGGCAGTTTTACTCAGACTTAAAGTGGACGGAGTATAGAATGGTAAGGGTGGTGCTTTGACATGAGGTAGGGGAAGGTTTTTACTTTTGCATTTGAGGCCTATAAAATTTCCCATGAAAAGTTTAAAATTTGGCGACCAAAATGAAGTTTCGTTGATATTGAAATTCCCAGATTCATTGCGTTGGAAAGGCCGGAGATCATAGACGGAGGGGAAATAGAGACTAAAGAAGATAGTTTCAGAGTTCGCCAGATGTATATTCAGTCTGACTTTCACTCTAACTTTCACTCTAAATTTCAATCTGTATTTAACATTTGGAAGGTTGGAGAGAGATATGGAAAACACTCACTGTCACTCTCACTTTCAGTCTGCCTGTATTTATTATCTGGTTGATCCTTAGCGCAACCATAACAGTTGGGAAAACACTCTCACTCTTACTCACTCTGAAAGGCTGGAGGGAAAGACAGACATGATAATAAGGCTAAAACTTTCAATCTCAGTCAAACTTTTATTCTTACTGTATTTGGAATATGGAAGGTTTGAGATACAGACAAAACTTGGTACCGTTGATATGGATAACAGTTTCATTCTCACGCAGTGTTTGGATTTGGTATGATAAAGATTCCAGAGACCGAGAGATAAATGGAAAGAAAAATGAGATAACAGGGACCATGTAAGAAGGTTAAGAGCAAATAGCAGTGAAAAATACAGAAAGCAAACATTGACATGCACACAGATCCTTCAGACGTTGCTTGTTCTAGGGAAAGATCTGTTGCTAGCGTCTTATTGGATCGCTGAAGGAGAAGGATTTTATTTATTTTTAATTTCCGTTCTGTTTGAAGGTGGCACGATTGTTACAGCCTAAGAATACAGCCTTGGAATTTGAATATGTATATTTATTTGAAAAGCAAATTTTGGGATGCTGTTGTATGTAATTCCAAAATGCAGGAAATATCAATGAATGAATCAGTATTCCATGCTCTCTGGTCTGATGTATTTCTGTTGGTATAAGGGACGTTGCAATAGCATTCTTACTTAGGCTATACAAAAAAGACACTTATTTAAAACACCTGCTTGCCGAATGAACAGTAGTTAAAAACATTCCCCGCATGAACATCCTTACCCCCACACATGAGGAAAGTACTTGTTATTGCAGTTCTGTAAAATAAAATGAAAACAACGCGTACATATGCAACATCGCGGGAAACTGTATTATTATTCCAAAACCACAGCCTATTTGAGGAAAGTATATATAATGAGAAAACAGACGCAGATGTTTGGAAGACTACTCAGTTTAGTTAATTTAAGATGCCTTTGTATAATGTAGTTCTCATATTTTTTAGCAATTTATTTTCACACCAGGAACATGGGAAAGTACTGGATATGCAAAGAAGGAAGGAAATGTGTGTGAGTTTATTGGTCAGGAGGGAAAGTAAAGTTGACGTGAAAAATAGGACAACATGGGAGAGCAAGGGAGACGCGGGAAGAAAAGCATAACAAAAACAGTACTAAGACAAGTCAGTAAAGTTCGCCAGAGAGACAACAGCACAATAGTGGAGAAGAAAAAAATGCGTGAAAAAGTAAAGAAGGAGAAGTAAGAAAATTATCATACATGGCGAAAGAAAGCGAAAAGGTTTAAAAGAGGGCAGTAAGGAAAACAACAAAAAATTTTATTGTCTAAGAAGCCCGAAATAATAGCCAAAGAGAGAGAGAGAGAGAATGCTCTAGGGAGTGACAGAAATAGAGGCGACATTACGTGGGCTGAAACAAGAGCACAGGAGTGAGAGTGTTTCAAGGTGAGAGAGAGAGAGAGAGGCTAGTTCTGACTCAGTAATACAGATACAAGACAAATAAATTAACACACACACACACACACACACACAGAAGTAGTACACTACATGCTCTCTCTCTCTCTCTCTCTCTCTCTCTCTCTCTCTCTCTCTCACACACACACACACACACACACACACACACACACACACACACACACACACACACACACACACACACACACACACACACACACACACAAGTAGTACACCACATGCTCTCTCTCTCTCTCTCTCTCTCTCTATCTATCTATCTATCTATCTATCTATCTATCTATCTAAGCCGCAGGAGACTAGCAGAGGCACATAGACGTATCAAGAGGAAATCCAAGAGAAACGACCAGCTCAGACGGGAGGCCAGGTATAAAAAAAAGAAAAGAAAAAGAAAACAGGTTGCAAAAACTAAACACACACACACACACACACACACACACACACACACACACACACACACACACACACACACACACACACACACACACACACACACACACACGTTTTCTTTCTCCCTCCCACACCTTCCCTGCCACCACAGACAGGTGACAGATTGGTGTTTCATGAGGACAAGTGCTTGGTGACTGACTGACTGACTGAGAAGGCATTGTGGAACCTGAAAAGATAGGGACGGACAAACAGGGAGGTTGTGGTGGTGGGAACAGGTTACAGATAAACAAAGGCTGAAAGGATGTTATAAAGACTGGTGACAAGTAGAGAGAAACGAAGTGGTGGTGACAGAAAGCAGACAGAGAGCATTCTGGAGACAGCAGGACAAGGAAACAAGAAGAGGGGGAGAGGCATAGGAAATGTAACAAGAGTGAAATAGATAAGGAAAATATGTAACAGAGAACAATAACAAATAGACAGAAAGGCATAGTGGAAACAGAAAGGATACAAGAGGCATTATGGAGACAGCAGGATAGAAAGACAGGCAGGAATGGAGGGAGGAGCATGGGGACACGTAACAAACAGACAAATGGGGAGGGAAAGTATAAGAGTAAGGTGAAAAATAGACAGGTGGGATGTGGTGGAGATAGGAAGCATCGTTGATAAGATTGCAGGACTGGGAAGCAGAAAGAGAGCTAGGGCATAGAGACACATAGAAAAAGCCAGTCCAGTTAAATTTTTCCTTGGAGATGACTCAGTTAATTACCTTTATTTCTAATTACACGTTGCCTCTTATGTAGGAAACGAGAGTAGTCCAAAAAAAAAGAGCAAAATTAATGATGATAATAAAGGTGGTGAATTTATAATGCGGGAAGATGGGAATGAATAAGGAGCCAGTACTGAATATTGATGTTAATGATAGATAGGAGGGGGCACAATGAAGGAAAATAACAGTGAATAGCATGAGAAAAAAACATTATAAACGACGATAATGACAGAGTGGGGAAGTGGCGATGATGAAAAATGACAGTGAACGAGAGGTGTGTGAAACAGAACAATTTGATAATGATTGAGATGGAGAAATTATGATGATGGAAGATGGCAGTAAAAGAAAAAGAGGTGAATATGGGTGATGACAAGAAAATATACTAGATTTAATAATGATGATTATAGAGGTATCATAGATAACGATGGAAGAGAGAAATAACAGCTACAGAAAATGACAGTAAGATGAAAGTTATACAGTGATGAAAGTAATAAGGAACGAAGGATGATCAAGATAGAGCACGATAGAATAATGGTGAAAGATGGCAGTAAATGCTCCGAAGACCGTAAGTTTGTGCTTTCCCTACTGAGAGTAATTTAACTGATTAGGGTATTCCTCCCAGACCAGAACTGAAGGACCGCCTAATTGTAACTGATAGCCTAAAGGCTTCCTGTTAATGTTCCTGTCTCACTCTCTCTCTCTCTCTCTCTCTATTTCATTTGATAGTCGCTTAATGTTAGCATGATCTTGTGAGTGATGTGATAAGCATTATGTTACGTTAACTTTTTTTTTTCTTACAATCTCCCAATTAGTTTCTTCAGCTTGGTTACGTTTTTACATTTTTGTCATTTTTTCTTTCACCTGGAGGGTTTATTTGTCCTGCATTAACCCGTCTTTCTTTGGCTGCATAAAATCGTCTGGTGGTAGAATGAATATAAAAGGTAACATGTTTGGGGAATATATACCATGAATCCTGTATACCTAATCATTAAAGAGTACCTGGCCTTATATATCTTGCCTGTTATAAACCATTTGTCCAAGGGATCCTTCCTAGTGGAATCATCTAACAATGGCTAGGTAGGGTCATCAGTGCCGAGAAAGAGTTAATTTCCACATACATTATACTTTTTTTGTCTGCTTCTCTTTCTTCTATTAACCCTCTCTCTTTGGAACGCTCCTCAGTGGCGAAAAATCCTATAGTTTCAGCCAGAGTGAAGTAAAGAAATCGTTCTCGAGTTTTAATGGTTAACTCATTTTGTCTTCTATCAGTCTTTTTTTTTTGGGGGGTGGAGGGTAACCTGTGGCCTACGATTGGTGAGAAGGACCAAATTATGAGGGGCAGAACGTATTGCGAGCGTCACGCCAAATGTCAGTCGCCCTTACCACGTGTTTTGTGGAGGAATGCCTTCTGTAATTTGGGAAGCAGTTGTTAGTTTTTCAGTGTGGTGCGGTAGAAAGCGGTGGTGTAGTGAATGGTGTAAAGATAGGACAGTATGGTGAGTGGTAGTGTGTAGATCATGCAGTGAGATGATATGATGCGATAGTTAGCCTCATCATGCGATAGTTAGCCTCATCATTCCATAACATACACACTCTTACTCCCCAGTCAACGGCAAATCTTTCTCCCACTCGCTTTCCTTAATTTTTTTAATCCCACACGTCCAATCCTTTATCCTCCCCACATTATCCCATACATCATCATCCCTTTCACCAACACCATCTTCTTTTATTATTAAGGTCGTCATTTCCCAGTCACAGTATTTCCCTCACTGCATCATTTTTTCGTAAATCTTATCGTCTGCCCCTACAACATCACGCATTTCCCAACACAGTCCAAACCCGCTTCATTCAACCATAGATCATTCTCCCTTTGATTCCCCCAGACTTCCAAACCTTTTTTCCAACTACATAATGCTTTTCCCCAGTACCCAATCCCTTTCCCCGAGCTCCTTCCCTAGGTAAATCTCAGTTCATTTTCCTCACTAGATCCCTTCATCCTCCCATCGCTTATGCCACTCCAAGCATCATTCATTTCTCCAGCACCAGACACTTTCCCTGCACATTTGAGTCATTTCCCCACAACCCCATTCCCCTCAACTACCCTCTTCTTTTCTCCTAAATGTATTACTGTTTTCCCCCACTACCTCACCCATTCCCCAACATCTAACAGCTCCACAGCCAGCCCCAATTCTTTTCCCCAACATACCGGTATCCTTTTAACTCCATCCCATTCCCCATTGCCTTATTCTCTTCCACAGCTAACATGTATTAATTCATCAGCAACCTTTTTTTTTTTTTTTTAAGTAAACCCCTAGTTAATATTTCCACCACCCCTATTTCCTTCATTTTCACAAAATTTCCTCCAAAATTATTATCCACTATTCTCCACAGCTTCAACGCTTTTTCAGACATTCAGCAGCCCCCTCCCCAGTCAGTCCACATTCATTTCTGCACTAGATCCCTGTCAAGTCCACTCCTTCACCTTAAAAGTCCACCCTTCTCCTCCACTACCCAGTTTCTTTCTGGCCTCTTTCATCAGATATTCCTGTTACATATTTGTACTCCACCATTCACCTGTCTTTCTCATCCCTCTGTCTAAAAATTTAATCCTTTTTTCCCCCCTACTACCCCACACTTTTCTTAGCTCCAAGAAACCCTTCCATTGCCAACATTATATTCATTTTTCTCTCGATAACTGTCACTGTCTGCGATTTTTCTGGCTGCATTGCGTCCTCCCCACTACGTGTCCTTGCCGTGGATCCAATATAAACACTCTGCTCTCCCGCCCAGTTAAACAAACGTCCTTCCCCTCCCTCCATGTTCCCCGTAAGAGGGATGGTGGATGCAGGAGAAGGACTGTTTCAGTTTGTAACACACTGGATTCGCGTTAAAATTAACCTGAGGCTACTACTACTACTACTTTTTTTTCTAATATCACCTCCATCCATTGGGGAATCATATTGTGAAGATCAAAACCAACCTTGCTAATACAGTCCACCGTTTGGAGTTGTAATGTGAAGGTTAACACTAACCCTCATATTACAATCCGTTGGCCCCAAGCACGCCAACGGCTGTGGTTACCAACCATCTATTATTACTATTATTATTTTATTTTATATTTGTTGATATTACAGTGTAAATAAAGACATTAAACTATTGGAGCCGCTGGTCTATGCGACTCTCGACCACTGTAGCTTCGTAATCCATACCCGCCAGAGAGACAGGCCTGAGGGCTGATGATCTTGTGCCCCTGAGACATAGGAGAGCAGACCTCACGAGGGAGAATGACAGTCGACATCTCATCCAGGCCATAACAGAACTCTGGGGTTGACGTTTCTTCTCAGAAAGAACCTCTGCCAGTCTCGAGTAGAATCTCATTGCCTCTGGACCCATCCCACCTGATGTTATGAACACAAGGGGAGTGAATCGACCATGGTCCACATGTTGGATCCTTTCTTGATAATTTCTATTTTTTCTTGTTCATTCCTTTTGTGTGCAGCTTCGAGAGACAGTTCACGATGACATGCTGCCATGGGATCGAATATCCCGATGTCGAAGAACGCCCTCTGCCCACGTGTCCAGAAACCTCGAGCACTGACATCCAGTCTTGCATCATTTGATGTGTTTGCTGTTCTGTGGGTGAAGTGCTCGCCGTCCAGGGGTAGCAAAGCTGGCTCAATCGTGACATCGTGGCATATTTCCCGCAGCATTTTGGCAGTGAGGTCGCGTACTTCGTCGTGTCGGATGCAAACAAAGCCTCCCTTCTTGCATACCATTGCATGGTTTGCATCAAAGGCAGTGCCACAGGCACAGTGTTGAGGTAGGTTCTCTATTGGCCACCCATATCTCAAGGCTATGGCGTCAATAAATTCTTGTTTGTTGAAGTGGAAGCCTTTTGCCTTGAGAGGCAGGGTTGTGAGCCAGTTCGATGCCCCAACCTCCTGTGCAATTTCAACTCTTCTGCACTGGTCTGGTGTTAGATGTTCGATTATGTGCTGCAGTTGGTCTTTTTGTCTTGCTTCACGCTCCTTGCTTATCTGTGTCTTTATGTCTTTCTGCCTTTGGTGGTCGATTTCACTCGTCTCAACCTGGGCGCAGATCTTCTGTGACAAGGATTCGGTGAGCCTGAGTGAATTTCTGTGTTCGTAGCTTGCCACGGCTACTGGATTTATAATGCCAAGGCCTCCCATCCTGGGTGGTAGTGCTAGAAGGTCCCTCTCTTCTGGTATGGGGATGTGGCCATTGGTTAGAGACGGGAGGAATGAATCCCTGATTGCATCCTCCAGTGGTTGTAGCAGCAACTAGATGTCTGGTATGGTCCTCATCACGAAGGTCCACCTTTGCTTTACACCATAGGTAAATGCACTGTATGCTGCATGGGGTTCTGTTTTTGCGTGGCTGGATAGTGTATGAATTTCTTCTAGCCATGTCTTTACCTTATCACTACTGCTACTACTACTACTACTTCTTAGTTTCCTCTGCTCCCTCCGGATCAGTTACAATTAATTTATTCGTCTCATTCCCCGTAACTTTCATCCTTTATCCCATCCAGCCAATTCTCCTCCCCAACCACCCTACTCTTTTCACCAGCCTCTTCTTCAACCACCCCAGTAATTACTCCCTGCTATATTATCTGCTCCTCCATCTCTTCCTCAGTATCCTCAGCCTTCTCCAAAGTAGCCATCTCATTTTCCCAACTTCCTTTCCCACCTGAACACAGGCCATTTTCCGAACTTCTATCCCTTTTCTCCAATATCTTATTCTCTTTCCCACTCCCCACACTTCCCTTCCTCCCCCGACCAGTCCCTTCCGAAATTCATTCCTCATCCTCCCCCTCTATAAAACTGAACCTTATAATTAACATCCAAAGGGTCACCTACAACGCCAAGTTAGTCAGTAAATAATAATAATACAGTAAAGATTTGGGTAGCAGTAAAGAGGGATAAGGACGAGGAAAGGATGAGGATTAATGCTTTAAGAATATACAAGAGGAGGGAAAGAAGGAGATAAAGAGGGGAAAAGCTTAGTAACTGCCGTGCATGTGTCTGTGTGTGTGTGTGTGTGTGAGAGAGAGAGAGAGAGAGAGAGAGAGAGAGAGAGCGAGTTGGGCTCAGTTGATGTAATAAGAAACCCAGCTAATAAAGAAAACAATACTGGTAGTGAGAACGAAACCCAAGGATTAGGAGTGAGAGGAAGTCCAGGCGACAGCGAGAGAAAGTACGACTGAAAGGGAGATACAGAAAGTGAAAATTAAATTCTTTACCCCAGAGAAAATACAAAGGAGAAAACCATTGAAGAAAGGAGGAGCGCCGACAATGAGTGAAAGTATGAGAGTACGTAAAAGAGAGTTGGAGCCACAGTCAGTGCAAAGAAGAAACCCGATGAAGAAAGAGAAGAGTGGCACAGAGTGAGAAAGGAAGAAGAGACACCTACTATGTTACGACTTATCTTAGATGAATGTAAGCGACGGGCGATATGTGCACATTTTAGAGCTAAAATCAGGTTGTCTTATTAAAGCAAACCTTACTTTTAAGTCCACCTTCAAAATTTGTATTCTAAAATTTATTCGTGATAACACAAATTCTATTGTAACCCATCTTAACCTACACATGTGCTGCACCTTCATCTAATATTCTAGTGGAATTATTCCAATAACTTGTTCTGTAAAAGTTATCTCAATGTCGGTATACAAACTATATAGAATAGGTAAGATTTTTCGTGGTTTATCGTTTAAAAGACAGGTTCCCCTAATTATTCTAAAATACCGCCAAATTCTTTGAATTTAGAGCACATAGCTGTTACTAATCAGATATAAATTTTTCTTAAAGGTATAGAAGGGTATCTAATCCTAGTTTATTTCCTTTGTTTGTTAACTTTTTAATTAAGATATGTTGATTTATTTATCCTTAAAAAATTGATTTCACCCTTTATAAATTATAAAAAAAAAATCATTACTAGGCAACATAAGAGTTAAATATCGATTTGTATTCATTTTCCCTTCAAGTATAACCGCGACTACTGGCGCAAGATTTAGCCAGAGGTAATTCAATGTACTTTTTCCAGTTTTCACTGATACTAAAAAAAATGCACACTGAGATCTATCTAAGCTTGTAGTTTTAACTTGTTAGCTTGGAATCACTGAAATTTTCATATGTTATTAATTGAAAAGCTAATATTTAAAGCAAGAATCAAACTTATATTTGTCAGTAAAGAGGTTGATGTTTAATTTTATATAAATTTAATATGTGTGAAGTAAATTTAAAAATATAGTAAATTTTATTTTTTAAATCTGTGTTATATGTATACATTCAAAGAAAAATTCACACACAAACTTATACAAAATCAAGGACAATATAGAGCGACAGCCATATACAGCTTGTGTTGATCATCCAGGGCTATTTGTTGGGGAAAAACTTTTAACAATAGAGAGGTTGTTAGATGAATTGTCAGTAGGATGACGCCTTGTTTCATTCTATTCTTGCTTTCTCCAGAAGATACACCTTCTTTTCAAGGACCTATTTTTTTGTCATTTTTGCTAGATAATTTAATTCAGAACTCAATACTAGACTATCTTCTATCTATCCGTCCATCTATTACCAGACGCCTCAATCCCGCAAGGGGTGGCCATAAACAAATCGCCTTCATGTCGCCCTGTCCAACGTCATTTCACTGCCTTGCTCCCAGCTCACACCGCTCTCTCTCATATACCTCTCCACTTTATCCCACCATCTCATCCTCGGCCTCCCCCCTCCCTCTCCCCCTCTCCACCTCACTCGCATACACTCTCCTCGTTAGCCTCTCGCTCTCCATCCTCTCCACATGGCCAAACTAGACTATTTTAAGATTAAAGTAAGATAAGCTGTTGGAATTTATATAGGTTTGCCTTGGAGTGGATAAATTGAGCACAACTATTCTAATTTGAAGATAACTTAGCGTGCGGTGGACTATGGGTCTGGGTGTTTTGTTAGTTTGTATCAAATTAGGTTAAGCTGTTAGAATTTGTTTATGTTAGGCGGCTTTAGGGTTAGTTGGGCTGCCCGGGCTATGTTATACAAGGCTGGATTAGAATGCTAGGATTAACTCAGCTTAGTTTAGCCAAGAGTGACCTAAATCAAGGGCCTTCATCCATGGCAGAGGCAACGAAGCGTACCAGTTTTGACGATGAGCAAGTCACCGTAGTAGTTAATTGTTATCAGGAGTCAGTGCATTTCCTCAGGTTATTTTACTTTAATATTCAGTAAGGTTTGCTTGTGAAGTGTTTGATAGCAGATTAAGTGAATGTAAGTGCGTTAGTTAGTTAACTAACGCATCTATAAACTTAGCAAAGTTTATAGATGCGTTAGTCAACTACTCTTACTCCAACTTAGCCCATCCTCCCTCCGCCAACTACGAAGTTTTGCTCCTTCTCCCCACTACCGCTCCCCACCCACCTCCCTACCCACTCCTTTCCCTAAACACATCATTCCACCCATCCTACATTCTTCTCCCCGCCTTCCCCCACCTCTTCTCCCTATTCACATTCCCCTCCCCCCACGCCTCCCTGCCCTCCCCAAGCAGTTGGTTGTCCTAATTAAGAATCTGCATATATAACCAAGGAGAGGAGGTTGGGGAGGAGGAGGAGGAAAGGAAGGAAGGATGGAAGGGAGGAGGAGAAGGGAAAGAGGGGAAGGAGTTGGAAGAAGAAGAGAAGATAGGAGGCGAGATGGAGGGAATGAAGGAGAGGAAAGAAGGGAAGGGTGAGTCAGGGAAGTAGGGAAGGGAGGTTGAGCATTTAAGACGCCCACGTTCCAGGTTAAGCTCTTCCCCTAATAAGGCTGTTAATGTCTTGGTTGTATATTCACAAGGGCACACGAACTCTCCGACTTCTGAGCATAAGTAAGAGCATTTTAGGAATATAAATTTTGGTGACACTTCCATTCTGAGGCCAGGATACAGTATTTAACCCCTTGCTACATCCACACGACATTTTATCAGTTCCAAAGTGTACTCTAGTTGTGAAAGATTTAACAGTACTCTTTCTAACCCCATTCGGTTGGAAGAGTGTCCTAAGCTGAAAATATCGTCTGAAAATAGCAAGAATAAAGTAAAAAAATGTAACTGACGGAATTATAATAGCCTTTACTATCCCGCAACACTCATCGACAGTCATTTAAACGGTCCTGCTAATACACACACACACACACACACACACACACACACACACACACACACACACACACACACACACACAATTATTCACAGCCTTAAGTTCATCTAGCTCTCCATACATCTCCTTATCACCTGCCATATCTACCTGTGGATCATATGATGCCTAAAGAAGTTCTTGGTTATTGACAAACCATTTCTTGCATAAATGTCAGTTAGGGGGCTACCATTCCCATCCACTTCACTAGTTACATCCCACTGATCAATCACCCCATCTGCTCTAACATTATCCTCTTTTTCATTCATATCTCCCTTCTCTCAAACTTTTCTGTGCACGCTTCCACATTCGCCCAGACCTCATCTTTCACTGTAGGGGCTCTGTGCTCTGTTGGAGCATAGACACGAATGATCTCCCCCGCTTTTATTCCCACCTTAATTATTACTTATGCAAATCCAGATCCAACTGATCTACACTCCCTTATACTCTCCCTCCATCACTTGCATACGACTGTGTTATACAATGCACGTCCGTTTAATTACATATGTGAAGGTTGTCTTCGTTGCTTCTGGTGTATGATTTTCGCATTATATTTCCCACCCAGTCCCTCAGCTACTCAGGTCATTGGTCATCGTCTTCCTCTTCCTCCTATGCTACTCTGTGTTCCAGTACTATACTTTGTTCACATTAACTTGCCCTAGAATTGCCATCTCTCCGTCTTGAATGCAGTTTTAACATTAGATTTACACAAGATTATGGCGCTAATCATGAACAGGTGCTCTGGAAGGGATTTGGAGATTTAACTCTGTCATTTCCTGCCACTATGACACATGAAAAAAAAAAATGCTATTGACGAAAACATAAGCCAAGTTAAAAGAGATTATAATCTAATAGTCCACTCTCTATCTCCTTCCTTCAGTATACGATCTTTAATTTCCTTTCATGACTGACACTTCCTCCCTCATTTATAGCCGTTGTATAGAAACATCCAATCCCATGCTATCCCATTCGAAGTATTGGAACCCGAGGCTAGGTTGTCGTAGATTGGTACGTTTAGGGTCGATATCTAGCTTATCTCTCGTGATAGCGGTACGTGACGGAAAAAAAAAAAAAAAAAAAAAAAAACAACTCCATACACCTCTTGGGTGTATGTAAGGCAGTATGTAAGGCCGTCACTCCGACTAGGTCATTCTAACCACTAGACAAACAGGGACATGTGATTTTTTTAACAGATGAACAGAGGAAGGAAGAATTAAGAAAAAAAAATCCATACACCAGATTACGGGTGTCATCCGTTCATCAAAAAAGTCTGCAACAGTTGTACTTGAACTGCTCTAGGTTGGGAGGTAAACTAATTTGGGGAAGCGAGTTGCAAAGAAATGGTGGAGAGTTTCTGCATAGCTTATGGATATGACCACGATCAAAAGTTCACCTCTATTACTCTTACTAGCTGTTGCGACAGAAAGTATTATATGAAATATTTCTGCGTGGTAACTGAGAAGATTATGAGAAGAAAGTGTACTCTCTGAAGGTCGGAGAGGAATGAGTCAAATGGAAGGCAAGACACGATGCTGACTATGGGTTGTCGGAGAGTACAATACAAACCTCTTTACAAAATTAATCAGAGATAACTTTCTGCTGACTGAGAAACCATCTATACATCATCTAGTCTGTGCCCATCCCTAACAGCATTTCCTTCCGAGTACGGTCGATTTCTGACGTCCCTTCCCAAGCAGCCTGTCAACCTTCGAGGGAATGATGGGTGAAAATGATGTCCCACCAATGGATTCCACTGACATCTGCGGCATGGGATGGAGTAGTTAAGCCTAGCACACGAGAAAACCGGTTTTACAGTATGTTATTAAACTATGAAGAACCCTCTAGGTAACTCACATTTTTCCCAGAAACTTTGACGTTCGCCGATCGCACAGATGTGGCATCCCACCAGTGTGGATTCCACAGTTGATTTATGCATGTTAGGTAAGGTCAGGTACGACTCAGAATCATTACATATTTTGTTTAAATGTGCGACAGTAATCCTGACGACATTCTTAATCCCGGAACGGGTGACCACGAAGATAACATCATCGTGTCGATTTGTCTTCCGACATCATGCTGCACTCCACCCAGTTCATCAGTCGCATTCATAGACCTCTCCACCTCATCCCTCCATCTCATATTCGGTTTCTCTCTCCCCCTCTACCCTTCCACCTCTCGCACTTCTATTCTCCTATTATGTCTATCACCAACCATTCGGTCCACATGGACAGACCGTCTCAGAGTACTTCTTATAACACTTTCTAGCACATCATAACAGCTGGCCGTCTCGCCATCATTTATTCATCTCTGTCCGCTCTCCCTCACATAGTCTCCGTCTCTTTCCGTTTCCCCACGTCAGTTAGCCAAGCCACCTGCCCACGAATGTGAAAAATAAACAAGCAGCCAAATCATTCATTCTGCTGGATCATGAGTCTAATCCAGCTTCTCGTATCTCGAAAAATGCCATAATGCCGATGGAAATGAGGTTTGGAAGGGTATTACATGAGTGCAGTAGTGGGATGTTTTGACCCCACTCTTTTTACGTAGACGTGAAGGCTTGTGTTATCGCAGTTAGGTTTAGGAAGCAGATCATCAGCTATTCGTGTCGTTATCGAACTATGCGGAGAGTAATATTGTGACTAACGACTTACCAGGAGGAGTATATTTGTCAAGGTAAATAATGACACAGTGGAGAGGCGACCGACGGCAGGATATGAGGGAGGTGAGCAAATATTAATCTGCTTCTCTTCCCGAATCCCGTCTGTGTGCAGTGGACGCGGGTGAGCGATCCCAGGAGTGATACTAGGCTATGGCTTTGTGATGTCGGGGCATGTCGATAGATTGGTGCATGGATGTAGCTTCTGCTGGGATTAAACTGTGGTTAAATTACTTTACCCTCTTTCAAACAGGTGTCCCCCCCCCCTCCTTTTATTCTGTATATATATATAAC
The DNA here is from genome assembly GCF_032717465.1 of Coenobita brevimanus. Classification (NCBI taxonomy): domain Eukaryota; kingdom Metazoa; phylum Arthropoda; class Malacostraca; order Decapoda; family Coenobitidae; genus Coenobita; species Coenobita brevimanus. Next base: position 9,172,701 of record NC_136976.1, on the reverse strand, counting down.
TTGGATTTACTATTCCATGGCATTGTTATTCAGCTTTGGAAGGAAATATTGCTTTGGGAAGGACTGATCAACGATATATTTAAACCCCGTGGATCGAAAAGTCTCTCCTAGGATGAATACCCACACCTAGAGACAGAAAGAAAAAAGTCTCCTCATTCAAGGGACGAAGAGAGAAGTGGTACTGGAGAGGGACGCCTTCCCTTGATGGCAGTGATATAATAGGCGGATTCTCTGGCCGGTTATGCAAATATCCTTCAGTTCCCTCCCTGAAAGGAGAGTGGTAAACTGCTACAAAAGGACGACTTCATCCAGAAATCCAAGGGTCCTACTTCCAGATGAGTTTGAGACCACAAGAGGAGGAGCAGAAAGAAATTGTTATATAAGTGAAGCGTTCATCTTCGGAAAAAAGTGATAGTTGACAGTAAGCTCTACACATTTGACCAACACTTTTATGGCAGAAAAATATACCCATTGTTTATTAGGAAGATGCAACATCCTTGATTCGACTTTACACCTCCTCAGATTCCGAGGTGGATCGAATATTGCATCTTTCCAGTAAGCAGTGGTTGTATACGTGAACATATTTCTTCCAGTTAAATCATTGAACAACTCTCGACAGTGTGATAACAAGACTATATGGGTTTCAACAACAGTGAAAATAGAATCTGTATTTGTTAGACTGTCAGCATTACGGATACACCATCTGAAGTTCTCGTGCCTCTAATTTCAGGAACTAGCAGCGTGTGCGACTCGGCGTGCGTGTCCGGCAATTCTGGAACAGGACGAAACACTGAAAAATGATGTGCAATTCCGTCGGTGACACGTTATCGGCATTCGGCTTTAGTGGGGGAACACGACGGTAAGAAGCCACCCGACCTCGCGGAAAATTGGAACGTCAAAATGGTCACAAGGATCATTTTTCTATATATTCCTTCTGTCATTACTAAATTCTTCATCTGTCGGCCGTAGCCAGCCCGGTACAGTCGAGAACAAACGCCTGTCTACTCATCCATTGCGTTTGCCTCACGTTTAGGGCATCTCTATTACTCGCCTCCCTGACGCTTCATATCAAAGAGCATCATCTGTGGGGAAAAAAAAAAAAATACAAAGCCTCTCTCAGCTAGGGAAATAGTAGTAAAAAAATAGACGAAATGTAAACTTTAGTTTTTGACTGTACAATCAAAAACTGTTATTTTTCTTCTGCCTTTCTCTCCATGGACGTTTAGAGTCAGTTCCAGGAATACAAAACAAGCAACCCTAAATACATTAACCTGGTGCTAAATTGTCATCCAAGTAATTGTAAAGAGAAACGGGAGAAACGACCCAACATTTTACCCCGACGGTTATGTTTTTATCCTTGGGTTTATTGACGCTACGTCTGCCCCAACAGTTCCGTCGTCTGTCCCTGCCGCCGCTCCACCCTTCTTCTCTCTCCTGTCACAGCTGGCAGCCAGCGGAGAACTTCACAAGGGAAGTGTGTGTGCGACAGACAAACAGATAGATAGATAGAGGAATGGATAATGGATGGATGGATAAATAGATAGATAGATAACGCCTGTCACTGCTCCCTGTATGGATGACCTTAAGAACAGAACATCCAGTCAAATCTCCCTCACTCCCATCCCCACAATACATCACCCTCCCCCACATTCTGTCCCACGTCATCCCTCCACCTTATTCCTGGTCTCTCCCTGCCACTCTTTCCATCCTCCCAACTTTCACACACATTCTTCCAGTCAGCCCTTCATTCTCACTACGCACACTGACAGAAATCGTAGGTCACTGCGCTTAGCTTATATTCGATACGAGATGGGGAGGCTCGGGGGCTGTTATCTCGACCCATCTGGATCTGTAATGAAAGGACTGGAGTTTATGGCCTATTTTTTCGTCAGCTTAGGAGATTTTCTAGTGCCACTTTCTTAGCAATTTATTATGCCTATTACACATCAGTATTAGGTGCGGGAGCGGCCAAGCCAGTCAGTCTTACCCCAGGGATTTTTCAAAAGGAAGTGCTTCACTGGCAGAGTTCTGTATGGTGATTATTTTGGCTCCCCGATGCCTTTCACACACACGGTGCTGTATTGTACTCAACAACAATAGTCCTGCGCAGCTCACAACCGTAATTAAACCCTGTAGCTAGCATCTAAGGTTCGAGCACTGCTACTACTATCGTCTGCTTCATCCTTGAACCTCAGATGCCTTAGGGTATAACTACAATTGTCAGCTGCGCAGGACTTTGGTTGCTGAGTGTACGCCTCGCTAAGAATTTTCACCCGCAAATTACTTCATTCACTTTACCAAAGCCCCATATGGTCATGAATATTCCAGGTACTTCTGTACGTGTTAATTAGTTTTACTACCTTGAATCCGACGGATTAGTCTTGATTTTATTCTTGTTATATACAGATTTTTTTTTTTTTTTTTTAAATGATATTTTGCACTAAAATTTCCAGTTTAATGTTACACCTGGTTGGAACTTGACCACCTCCTTAGTCATATTTACCTTCCTTCTCCAAATTCGTGTTCAATAGTTTCACAAGGGTTGCAAAATAGAGTCTAGATATAATCTACTATCGCATGTTTCCTAGGTCCAGTAATACACTTACGACACAAGAACAAAGGGCTGGTCCTCGGCAGTCCTCACATGTAATCTGCAAAAAAATTATTAACTGTTTTCACATTTAAACAGAAGTTTTGCATGGCCATTGACAAAGGTGAAAGTAATTAACCGGTACCACAGAAACTACGCATGGGGGGTTAGGTTTAGGAGAGGGAGCACAGACACCAATCCCCAGTCCCGGCCTGGCAAGGAAATATCCACAGTTTTTTTAGATACAGGAATGGAAATTTGAATGATATACTGTACACACGAATTCATTTAGATTGCAGGCACCATAGGCACCATAAGAACTGTACTGGGGGTGAAGGGTGGGGGGGATGGTTGGGGAGGAGGTGCAGTCCTGGTCCTCGACCACCTCAGTTAACACCCACAGTTTTCAAGATAAAGGGGCAGTGTTTTGTGTGTTTAAAGACAGAGGTCCAAGTATGTCATGGGCACAATAGGAACTAAGCGTGGATGGTGTGGGAGGTGGTACAGCCCCTAACTCTAGCCCACAAGATAATATCTATCATTTTCCAAGATAATTGTTTGTTAGTGTTGTGCATTAGTGGATGTATTCACTGGGCGCTGACACAATGTAATGAATAGATTGGGATGGAGACGTCATTGCTGGTGTATTGTCCACCCATATTTTTGTCTAACTTTAGAATTTACGAATCTTTAGACGTTAAATAAAAATAAACTTGAATGTGTGATTACCGAACATGAAAATTTTAACTCTGATAACGACTTAGCCCGAACAAGGTCGCGTACCACTAACTAAAATAATAACCTCAGATATAATCTAGGCCAGAAGGAAGTATGGGGTGAGGGAGGGTCATCGTTCACCGCGTTAGCCCTATTTTAGGCGTTGGCGGAGTGAATCTGACACATTTACATAAAATTTCATGAATTTCAATGAGGTAGGGGACGGACGCGGCATACTGATTTTAATTTGGGTGGAGGCAGTGACTGGCGCTAGGCATGCTGATATTTGTAATTATGGGTGGCGTTGTGATGGAACTGGTGGTGAGAGCAATAGTAGTAGTGGTGATGGTGGTGGTGAAGATGTAAAAGGGTGAAGAAGATACAGTAGTTTGTGGTGGTGGAACTATAGTTAGAAGGGTTGTGTTTGTGGTTAATGGTGAAAACTGTTGTGGGAGGGAAGGGGAAATGTGTGATGGGGTTGATGGTAATGCTTTAAATGGTAGTGATGGTGATATTGAAGTAGGTGTTAATGGTATCGTTGTTGGTGGTAGTGATAATGGTAAGGGGCTACTACTGTTGGTACTGTTGATGGCAGTGGTGAGGGAGGTGTTGGGGAGCAAAGGGTAACTGCTCTATGGTAATGGTGATGGTGATTGTATTGATGGTGCTGGGGAAATTGGATAGGCAGGTGAAGGAGATTAGTGGACAGGGGTAATGATGGTGTGGTTGGAAGGAGAATTTGTGTGTGTGTGTGTGTGTGTGTGTGTGTGTGTGTGTGTGTGTGTGTGAGGGGTGGGGAGTGCAAGGAGAGATGATGGACTAGTTAATGGATTGCGGTAGTGGTTATAGTTGTAGTCGACGCTGTGGTTAATCGATGATCTTGGTATGTTGGGGATTTATATAAATGGTTTTGTTATGTAAATAGGAACAGTGGCAGCATTGTTACTGTCGCTGATATTCCAGTGCTTTAACTCGGGCACCACAACCCTCTCATAATTCAAACAGCTTTAGTATTATATTTCAACTAAAGCCAGGTTATTTCATGCAGCTTAAAGTGAATAAAGGAGTCTGAGAGCTTTTATACTGACATCAATAACTCTTTCATGGTCAGAAGAACTCTAACACCAGACGTTTTTATTCAGCTGAGGAGTCATAAGATCCTAGGAGTTAATATGGTGGAAATTTTAATCTTTTTGGAGCTTACTTGACGTAGCTCACTGGCAGAATAAGACAGACTTTGGCTCTACATTCTTTACGTAGCATTTAACGGGACTAGCATAATATTGTTAATTTTTCGCTACAACTAAGCATTCAAGATGGAGAGATGGTACTAACAGTCCAAGTTAAAGGAGACACACTGTACGATTGCAGTTATAGCAGGAGCAAAAGATGACTGTATATTAACTAAAAATATTTACGCATTTTTATTTATTTTTATTTTTAAGGTGGGGAGAATGGGTGATATGATGATGATAATGAGGAGGAGGATAATGATGATGATGATGATGATGACCGTTGGGCGGGGGATGGTTAGAGAATTAGTGCGAATTGTAGCAGGAATAGTGCATAGCAGCAACAATGGAAGCAATGGCAGTTACTGTCAAACAGTTTTTTTACTGGGGGTGGGGGTGGTCATAAAATTACTGGAAATTTCAGCTGTGACAAGCGAACCGGGTAAAATATACAGTAGGAACGTATATGAATTTGTCCCCATTATTCCAGCTTCTCTGTCCCCCTTTCTCTCCTCCCCCGACCAATTTGCGTGGGTTACAGAAGGAATCCTTGTTGCGAACGTTATGATTTAGGTTGAATGGAAGTAGTCACGTGCAGTGTATTTTGTTTTGGTAAAAGGTGTAAAGCGGTACCAGCTAATTAACTAACTGCTGTGTTTTTTCTTAGACTAACGTTAGACAATTTTACAACGCTCAAGGGAATCGTGGGTCACCGAATGTTATAAATGAACCATGGTAAAGGCTTCGGCGGATACAAACTCGCTGTAGTCAGAGAATTATTACTCCCAGGGTCTCATTAAGCACTCTTCACGGAGTAAAATCGTCACCCATTAACAGGAATAGAACACGAGGGTTATTTCGAAATGTTACCAGTTTTAACACATAGGTTCTTGTGACTCCCACTGAACTGAATGAACTCGTATGGCGTTAAGTGAATTGGAATATTTGAGTTGTCTCGACCATGAGAAAACTTTTGCCACCAGTATTGACTCTCTCTCTCTCTCTCTCTCTCTCCATGTGTGTGTGTGTGCGTGTGCGAACAAAATAAATGAGAGTTTTCATCTGATCTTAACAAACTTGTTGGGAGATATCTAATATACTATAGCATTAGCCGTGTGTGTGTGTGTGTGTGTGTGTGTGTGTGTGTGTGTGTGTGTGTGTGTGTTTTGGGCAGCCGAAACTACACATTCATTTCGCACCAAAATTGGCACAAAAATCGCAAAAAAATCGGTGATGTGAAAAACTTGGTCCCATCACGATTGAAAAACTTTTACTATATTTAATGAGCGATCACATTTTGACCCAAAAAACGCCGCTCTCGGCGCCCGGCATAGGATCTCCGTAGAATTTTTTGCCCATAACAACAGCAGCGCGAGAGCCCTCCGCAAGACCAAGTGCGAGGGGCCCGAAGGGCCCACGAGCACTTATAATATACTAGTCTAACAAGGAGTTCACCGATTGTTACTGAGAACAGAAGATTGACGGTGAAGGTCACATGGCAAATTATCCGATATAGACAGATGTTGCTGGAAGGGTTGAGAGTTACTGTTGTTGTTGCTTAACCCCGGTCCTTCTAATCGAGTAGACCCGTCGACCGCAGCTAAGTAACTGCTCCTATGGGGTTGTCCTATTGGTTCCCTGCATCGTTTATGATCGTTTATGTTATGTTTACGTTTTAGTGTGACATGTGCTGTGCAGTGTGGGCCTGTTTCATAAGCAGGGCACTCGTCATCTGTGATTTCACCCAACCCAAATATAAGCTGATAGTCGAGGAGGACTAATTGATGTCCTGCTCTAAGCCAGGCTGGATGAACTTGAGGACAACTCCGATGAGTGAGTGTCAGGAGGGGGGTGTTTGTAATGTAGTGTTCTGATCGAGGTTTTGTATTTGCGTGCTCGTGAACTAAGTATGTGTTTCATTAACTTTTATGTTGGAATGTTTGGAGGTAGTATATAGTTTAAAGGGTTTGATAATGTTTGAGTGGTGATTGTTTTATGCACCTTGGTGTGTTGTGTCCCTCTGTCATGCAGTGACAATGATATTGTGTATTGCCACAGGCTGCTGCTCAGAATTGTGTGCTTCTCATATCACGGTCGCCTCTGAGAAAGAGTACTTTTATTTCAGACTGTAGGTGAACTATGGGAGTGACGCTGGTGCAGCCATGGATGATACATATTGCGTTGTTCTGTATGTTTTCATGATATTGTAATAAGTATTAGATATGATGAGAACCATTGCCGGCGAGACATAGTACATCACTGATCTAAGCTACTGTTTGCAGAGGTACGTGAGTGTTTATATTCGTTGCCCAGAATCTACCCTTGTTATTGCCCTGAGTGCATTGAGTCAGGAGATGCACCGCCTCGTGATGTCTTGTACATTGTCTTGGTGGATCTTATTGGAGGGGATGTGTGGCACACGTACATTGGTAAGTGTGCTGTGAGAGGAGTACCTGTGTTCATGTTTACTGGCAGTGTGGTGGTGAATTTAGCTGTGGCGATTGTCAGCCTGTTGTCCTCAATCCAAGTCTGCAATGTGTTGAAGAAGTTCTGTTGCAGTGTGCATGGCGTGTGTGATTGTTATGGTAATGTCATCCGAATATAAAGAAATGCTAATGGGTGGCCGAGGTGTTGGAATATCATGCATATGTATGTTGAAAAGTGTGGATGAGAGAACGGAGAGAGAGAACGGAGACCTTTGGGTGGGGAACGGAGCCCTGTGAAACTCCGTTAAGAAAATTACGTGTTCGTTATGACTTGCCCTTCATTGTAACATGTGCTTGTTTACCAGCCATACGAGTATCATTGGCAGGCTAGGGTTGGATATTGTTCTTCATTTTTGTGTAATATACAGTATCTTGGTAATTAATTTGCGCCGGGAGGGAGGGGTGATGGCGAGAGAGAGCTGAACCTGGTGATGGTCGGGTGGTTAGAGAATTGTTTTGCTGTCCGAGATAACACGAATTCAGTCCCAAACCTGAACCAGGAACAGTTTGATTATCTGACTTTCGTTACCTCAAACTTTAATGATCATCCAGTAGACCCAACAACTCGTCAGTAATATGATGTTATCATATCACTGTTGCTGGTGTTCTGCAGATTTGTTTCGGCAGTATCAGTTGATTTTAGGCCGACATCCAAAGGCTCATCAGTAGCAACAGGTAACCATATCATTGTTACTGGTGTACTTATGAATTTTACTCAGCCTAAAGACATTTAATTAGACTGACCTCCTTGAATCCGATGCCTTTCTTTTAATTTGTGTCAGCCATCTAGTGATTCTGTTGATTAGGAAAAGCTGCCTGTTCTGATGTCGTTAGAAACAGTCTCCGTTATCCCCTGTGCCACCTAATCTCTCTCCCTGAGCTGAATAAAAACTAAAGGTAGGAAGGCATAAAATATAAATACTTCATCACATAAAAATGGCTACTGATAACACTTAACCATGTCGTTTTTACTGGTGTACTTAATAAGTTATTTAGTCTAACAACAGATTATTATTCAGTCGAGAAAATCTTAGCAGTTAACAAAGGCTTAAAATTATCTTAAAGGTATTGCTGTTATTGGTACGCGTAGTAATGAGACAGAGAATAATTAGACATGATTTGGAATTAGACACCAGGAGGCAAATGGTTATTGGTGAACTTAGGTATTATTTTTAGCCTCACACCAGATTATTTTGTGACACAGAGAGAAATCCGGGCGGACTGGCGAAATATTATGTTGTTATTTGTGCATTTATATAGCAACTACTATGAGTTTCAGAGGCCGTGTCCCACCGTTTTTCGGGAATAACTTATCATCAAACAGCTGGATCAGTACGAATTTCTGGCAGAGCTTGTTCCACACCATGCCCTACTTTTCGGTGATATAGTACATTACTTAATGTGGAGAAATAAGGCACTTGTCTCTGACAAGTCATGCTAAAGTCCCACCTTCATGACGAGAAAACGGACAAGGGTTCCGTGACGTTGGTCAGTAGGCTCCACCCACTACTCCTGCTCTCTCCCGTCCCACCCCCAACCCCCCATTCTCTCTCTCTCTCTCTCTCTCTCTCTCTCTCAAAAATCGACATTACGGCCAATAGCATTTGCCTTATACATATATGAATGAGGCATGCATTATGCGTTATTATATTTGTAAATATTTAAGAGTGACAGATGTCCTGACGTAAAAGCAAGAGTAGGGTAGAGTGGTGGGTGATAACGACCATGATTGATGGGAGTGCAATGGTGTGAAGGTCTTCAGGTTTTGTGTGATTTCGTAGTGGATTTTTTTTTTGTTCCAATACAGCATCTATTGCAGGACGGTTCTTGTCTCGTCAGTCTGTGATTGTAGTCAGGTGGAATGGGACAGTTGAGGCCTGGTCATTTGTTACAGGTTGGGTATGGGTCGGGAAACGGAAAAGGGTGGAAATATGGCGGGGGAGGAAGGGTAGTGTAGGTTAAGTACGTTGAGGGAGATGTCGAAAATAAAACACAATAAAAAAAAAAAAACGGAGGAGGCTTGGGGACAATGGGACATTTATACAGTGTTCATAGGAATGCGGAGGGATGGTTGTGGGCAGGTTCTATTGACATGTCATTGTAGACCATAGAAGGAAGAGGAGACATGTTGGGAGGATAAAATGATGCGAACAAAATACTCTGCACATATTTTATTTAATCCTCGTCACTATCAAGGAATAAGTCGTGCTCGTCATCGCCGCGTCCGAGTAGTAGTCATATTGCAAAATACTGATTATTCTAATCGTCCTAAGGCATACAGACGTGTATGGCCCCATAGCCCTGCATCCCCCCTTCTCATCCCCCCTACCCCACCAGTCCCGCTCCCACATCACCCCTCTTTCTCACACACGGTTACCAGACATCCGTTTGCATTGTATATTACAGATTCGCTGCCATAGGCCTCACTTTGGTTGGTTCGAACTTGTGGTAAGGTGTACTGCCGTAAGCCCTCTTCACAAGGGAAACACTCTCTCTCTCTCTCTCTCTCTCTCTCTCTCTCTCTCTCTCTCTCTCTCATCATCATCATCATCATCATCATCATCAAATGTAGTTAGATTATAGATAGAAAGACAGGTAGGGAGGTAGTTAGCTCGTTGGCTCAGTGTTAGCATTCTCGCTTGCCGTCTGGCAGACGGGAGTTCGCGCCTAGCTCAGGTCGCGAAAAGTTTCCCTTCCGGGAAGGTACAAGATGACGATCATGACCATCAAGTGATCCTGACCGACCCGGTGAATAGCACACACAACACCTGAAAATCTTCACACCATTGCCCTTTCATCAGTCTTGGTCGTTATCACCCACCACTCTACCCTACTCTTGCCTTTATGTCAGGTCATCTGTCACTCTTAAATATTTACAAATATAATAACGCATAATGCATACCTTATTCATTTCATATATGTATAAGGCAAATGCTGTTGGCCGTAGTGTCGATTTGAGAGAGAGAGAGAGAGAAAGAGAGAGAGAGAGAGAGAGAATGGGGGGGTGAGGGTGGGAACGGGAGAGAGCAGGAGTAGTGGGTGGAGCCTACTGACCAACGTCACGGAACCCTTGTCCGTTTTCTCGTCATGAAGGTGGGACTTTAGCATGACTTGTCAGGGACAAGTGCCTTATTTCTCCACATTAAGTAATGTACTATATCACCGAAAAGTAGGGCATGGTGTGGAACAAGCTCTGCCAGAAATTCATACTGATCCAGCTGTTTGTTGATAAGTTATTCCCGAAAAACAGTGGGACACGGCCTCTGAAACCCATAGTAACACAAGATGATTTTATGTTGAGAGAAATTCTAGTTAATCTTACTCCTTTGAGAGGAATCTTTGCAGTGGTTGGGTAAATTATATCCAAGGACAAAAAAAAAATAATAATTCTCCTCCCCTACCGCCGTCACTTCTTATCACGTTCAAGTCTCGCTCAGGAACTTGGTAATGGAGTGAAATGGAGTATGATTTCTGTGACGGACCAAAAGATAAATTCCATTACCCGGCCTCGGCCAAGGGATTGAACACACTCACTCGGGAATTGTCTGCTTTCAAGATTTGAAGTTTCCCAAACCATTACTTTTTAGTCCGTATGCTCCAGTTTTTTTCGTGCCAGTATGTATTTCTCTCGCTGGAGTGATCCATATTTTGTCAGAAACATAATGGGTAGTCTCTAAAACTGTCAAGGCATGCAACTAAATTACACACACACACACACACACACACACACACACACACACACACACACACACACACACACACACACTAACATATGTACAGTACAGTACAGTATATATATATATATATATATATATATAGAAATATATATATATATATATATATATATATATATATATATATATATATACAAGGAGGAGTTGCAGAAGTTGACTTACTAACATCAGAAGGTGATTCTTGACGCTAAGACGTAAGTATTCCTATTAATACATATTGGGTTCACAACGATTATGGAGTAAAAGGCATTTAAAATTGAGTAGTGGTAGAGGGAGAAATTACTCAGTTTTCACCCCCTTTTCGCCATTCTCTTTTCTGTTCATTGCAGTGATTTCACTGATGATAGCCTAAACTATATTAGGAATATTTACTGTGAACTGTCTAGCCAAAGAATAAAACAAGGAAGAGTAAATGATGGTTATTTACCGTGGAAATTAATAATTTTGCCCATAAAAGCTACTGAAATTTAAATGTCTGTAACTACCTGTACATAATCGCTGCGAATCCGAAATATGTTCCCAGAGTTTTTGTGTGTTACAAGGACCACAGGAATCACTTCATGAAGTACGTCAGCTATATCTAGATAGGCAGATAAATATAGATTGATATAGGTAGATAGGTAGTTCCACGTATATTGTGAAATAATTCATTTCATGAAATGTTAGGTTAGGTAAAGTAGGGGAAGGCTTGGGTTATGTTAGATGATGTTAAAACCTTTTTGGTATTTTACACTTGGTTAGTTTAGGACAATGTTTGATTTTGGTTATCAGTTTCGTTTTTTGATAATAACCTCTGCGAAGGAGGTTACATTTGTTACCCATTTTTCTGTCTGTCTGCCTCTCTGTCTTTCTGTGTGTCTCTTAGCAACATTATGGGAAAAAAATATTGGATGGTTTTGCAGCAAACTGTAAATAATGAATGAGGACCATCAGAGGTACAATTGATTTAATTTGGCGAGAAAAAAAAAAAATAAAAAGTCTAAATTCAAGGTGAAAATCATGCAAAAATATAAAGAGGAAGTAGTTCTGTCTTGGCGGAGATGTAAGCTCTCTTGGGGCTCCTGCTTACTATTGACTGTCCCCGGTATTCTTTTTTTTTTTTCTCGGGGGGGGGGGGGGGGGGGGGGGGGGGCTGAGGTAAACAGGGTATTCAGGCTAACACATGTCCGTATACTAATTAACTGTGCTTGATTGGTGTAATTTTCCTAAAGGGCTGGTCATATTATGAAATGCCTGAATTGATACCGTGAAACATAAAATACATTATGCAGTGCAGTAAATTCATGGTAAAACTGTTACTGGGATCCGGGCTGTATATGGAAAAACAGTTACTGGAGTCTGGGACATACTGCATATATAGATAGATAGATATAGATAGATAGATAGATACGTGTGTGTGTGTGTGTGTGTGTGTGTGTGTGTGTGTGTGTGTGTGTGTGTGTGTGTGACCTGAATACTTTCCATTTTGAGTACGTTCGTCAAGAATGATGTATCTGAATGAATCTGCGTCACAGATGCAGTAGATATGGGGCTTGTGGTGTCTTTTACATCTTAGAGCGAAACACATAGTTGAACATGGCTCTTAATTTTTTAACTGTTCATCATTACTTGCGTCAAGTTTACTCAGGAATGCACATCTAGCAATACATTTTATTGTGTACCGTGACCTACAGTACATATATATCCATCCATCCATCATCCAATCCTATGTTACCCCATGAGGAGCATAGGAGCCCGGGACTAGGCAGTTGGTCCTGACATTTAAAATGAGAGTGACCAGCCTCACTCATCCCTGAATGGCATTACGTGAACAATAAACCCCAACCACCCCTTGGATATAAACCTTCACCGGCTCAGTCCGATTGGAGCGCAATAATTACCCACTAAACCACCAGGCGCCATAATATGGTTATATGGTTACCACCCAGCGTAATAAATGGTTTCCTGGTGTACGGGAAACCATTTGGCCTGTCTCTCAGTGTAGAGTCACCCACAGGCAGAAGGAAGAGAAAAGATGAAGGAAAGAAAGACAGAAGAGGGAGTGTAAAGTCACCCGTAGACAGAAGGACGAAGGAAATTGAAGGAAAGAAAGACCGAAGAGGATGGACGGAAAGAAGGATGGAGGAGAGGAAAGAGCAGACACCCGAGAGCAGCACTACATCAAGTGAATGGATGGTGAGCGTCTCCTCCTACCACTAGTATATATATATACAGTACTAACTAAAAATAAACACTCCATGAGTATCCATTTCATACACCTTTGCAAGAAATATCCGACAATACCGGAAATTAAATGTCCTCTGCTTTTTCCTAAAATGTATTGACGGTGCAGCGTAAATGAAGGTGGACAACATGAAAGGAAACTCAATTTAACTCCTTGCCGATGTGAAGGAAGTGTTCTTTTTCACTTACTAAACTTGAGGGTAAGTTTGATGGAGTTGTTAACATAGTTTTTTGTTCTGGAATGGTGACGCTGACAAGGTGACAAGGAAGTGATGTCCATGCACTTGGCGCCACCTACCCTCGCACACTTTTTCTCAGTGATTTTTATTCGATATTTAATGATAAAAAGATTGACTACCGAAGCAGGTGTTTAGGAAGGTGGAAAGTTAAGGGAGGAAATACGGCCAACTGGAGATTATGATGATTTATTTAAGAGAGAGAGAGAGAGGATGTTACACATATAATTATGGGGGCTTTCCTGAATTTAGTTAAGTTGTTGAGCCAAAATAAAGTAAAGTAAGAAAATTATTATTACCCTAAGCAAAACGTGACATTCTACCCACACCACTCCTAACCATAGCTGTTAGCTAAACTGAACCCTGTGGCAGTGGCAAAATAACATTATAAAATGATGCCGTTTTGCTAAAGGTAAGTGAAGAATAAAGGGTAGGGCTTACGAAGAACGCTATCATGCAGCTCAAGAATGCATATGAGAAGAGAACACGCATTCTTGTTGGCATACGAAACACTCTAACAGTGCTTCGTATTAATGCTTTTTGACCTGCACTTTAGCCACTTCAATCAGATGACGTAGTAGTTTACTCTTCCAGACGATTCTACTTAACTTAGGAAAGACATCTCATATTGAAGGGATTAATGACAATTCCCCCTCCCCCCCACAGTTTGAAACGTCTCCTCTAAGCTGAAAGTCTCAAGGCAGCATGATTACCATTCAGTTTAATAACTTCTACATTTTCAGGGAAAAACTGGATGGTCTCATAAAAGTTTTCCTCCTCCTCAAAGTCGATAAACTCTACGGATTCGTGTTGCCACATTTCACTAACGATGAACTTGTGTAGTTACCTTTGACCCAGCCAAACTCGTTATAAGGCTTGCATTAAAGAAAATAATAATAATATTCAAAATACGAAGGTGTATGAGGGTATTAGCCTTAGGACAACAGTACCAAATCTGAGGTGAAATTGTGACAAAAAAAAGTGGTGGCACAAATCTACAGAGTGGGGAAAAGAATTGCATATATATGTAAGTATATGAATACATTAATAATAATAAGGAGAGAGAGAAGGGAAAGAGAATTTGAGAAAAGAAGCTGGACAAATGTACGAGTATTTATATCCAGATCATAGTGTGGAGACGATAATTACGTCATCGTAGAGTTGGGACTAGTTATTTTTCTAAAGCTACGATAATTTTTAAACCTGTCCAGTCCAAGGATATATCTTTGGCTTATTCTTGATTTCTCCAGATGATTTTATATAGCCTAGCGGAGACATGCTGAACTAGAGTGGCTAGATATGGACTTCACTAACCTCTTCACTACTACCGCTCCTTGCAGAACTAAATAAAATTGTCTGATGATAGTCCGTTTTAATGAAGAAGACATCACCGTAGTGAAGTTATTAATAGCAAAATAGTTGGCACAAGTATATTATAAGTGAATATTTATAATACAAACGTGGTACATACAGAAGCAAAGTGCCAAGGGAGAGGTTCTTTGGAGCCCGCTTAACCCTTTAACCATGACAAAGAGTTTCCAATATTGCTTTAGTTTGCACCAAAAGATCATTCACAACTAGGGAGAGAGACATCAATATTATATCGTATCGTTTATAAAGGCTCCAGCTTGCTTCCATGCGTCGGCTTTGGTCACCTAACTGCGGCTGGCCAAGCTGCTCGATCTCTGGCAGCCTCCCTATTCAGTAACTTATCCCTGAGGTCACACTCTATGACATTGTCCCAGTTTTTTTTTTTTTTTCTGCCTCGCAGCCCTCTCTGTCCTATTTCTTAGTCACTTTCTCTCTCGCTTCATTCTTATCACCTACTCCCTTTCTCCTTTCTTCCTTCCTCCATGCACTTTCTCTCCAAGTCTTTACCTCTCTCTCTCTCTCTCTCTCTCTCTCTCTCTCTCTCTCTCTCTCTCTCTCTCTCTCTCTCTGACACACACACACACACACACACACACACACACACACACACACACACACACACACACACACACACACACACACACACACACACACACACACACACACACACACACACACACACACACACACACCATTTAATGATTTGTCAGCATTTTCTTTCCCTTCACCTCTCTGACACTTCCGTTCCCTTTCCCTCACCCCTCTTTCTCTCTGTCCTTTCCCATTACCGTGTCTTTGTCTCTCCCTCCCTCCAATTAGCTCCTTTTTGCTCTACTGTCTTCCGCCTCCCACTGTCTTTTTTCTCCCTGTCTCTGCTGCTCATTCTTTTTTCTCCTCGTTTCTCTCCTACGCATATCCCGCCAACGTTCTTCCACCTCTCTCTTTTTCCCTTCTTTCTTTCTTCAGTGTCTATTTTATCTTTCACAGTGTTTTTCTCTTACGATTTTGGATTCCCTTAGTCTTCTTCCCTCCACCTTCTCCTTCCTTCCTGTTCATCTCCCCTCCTTTGTCCCGCACCCACCACCACTTTAACTGCTAATAGTTCTCTCGGCCCAACCAAATCACCTACAATTTACCTGCATATAATATTTAAGTCTGTGTATGGCAACAAAAGGGTTTATCGAAATGTAGCTCGTAGCCGTTTGGTTGCTTGGATTTTTTTCCCACAACCACACACTTTGTCTGGTGTTAGTCTGAATAAAATACCTAAGTGTACCAACAGCAGGTAAAAAGGTAATCAGTAGGCCTGGATACCTTTATGAGTGTATCCTCCTACTTTCATCTCTTCAGTACAGGTTTTTATAATATTCTTGTTAACTCCAGACGACTTTCTTCAACTTGTGGTAAATTTCTTGTGGTGGTGAAATTAATGAAGGATTTATTAGACAATTCTTATTCGGGAAAGCCTCTCCTAACCTGAATAAAATTGTCCTAACCCAGTAAAATAAACTAAGCTTCTTTCTTTACCCCCGTCCACTCCTTTCACCCACTTCCCTCGCTCCTTTCACCCACTTCCCTCTCTCCTTTCATCCACTTCCCTCTCTCCTTTTACCCTCTTCCCTCCCCTCTTTACTTTTTCCTTTCTCATCTTCCCATTTTAATTTCCATAATTATATACCTACCATGCCTCTCTCCGGTATCTCCCTCGTCCACCCTCTCACGCTTTTTTTTTTTTCCCCTCTCTCTCTCTCTCTCTCTCTCTCTCTCTCTCTCTCTCTCTCTCTCTCTCTCTCTCTCTCTCTCTCCATTCCCTGTCTTACATCCTTCATTCACTTCTTCTTTCTACTGTAGCTCTGCATCTTTTTCTCATTCTTCCTCCATTTCTCCCTCTTCCTTTCTCTCCAGCTCTCCCTCCCTCTAATCCCTCCCTCTGTTTTTCTTTCTGCTTCCTCTCCCTCTCCCTTCTCAGTGTTTTCTGCTCACTTCAATTTTACAAGTTTAATCTCCCCTTTCCGTTCTTCATTTTCCTCTCTCTCTCTCTCTCTCTCTCTCTCTCTCTCTCTCTCTCTCTCCACATTTTTAACTCTTTCATCCTTCATCCATCATCCCCCCTCCTTCCATCTCCCCACCCCTCTTGCCCACTTGAGTTCCCCGCCACTCACTTTGACTCCCAATTCTTCCTTCCTCTCCGCTCACTCACCTCCCCATTCTTTCTTGCTCATTATCTTGTTTCCTCTCCGCCCCCCTCTCCCTCCCATAATTAGGCATAAACGTCTTCTAAGAGTTTTCTCCATCTTTCTTCCTCCCTCCATGCTCTCCCTCTGTCTCTCACTCCCCTTCCCCCACCAATCGGTCATCTCTCCCCATTCACCCATCCCCTCTGCTGCCATCCACTCCCGGTTTTTTTCTGACCATTCCCTTCTCTCCCTCCCCCCTCCGTCCATCCATTCAGTCTTTCTTCCTCCATCACTCTCTCCCATGCTTTAATGGACATAGTCGTCTTTTGAAGTGTTTTTTCCTCCCTTAAGTTCCCAGGGGCAGTCACTCACTATCTCCCTTCTTTCGTCCTTCCTGTATTCTCTTTCTCTCATTTTCTTCGCATCTTCACCCTGTTCTCTCCCCCTCCATTGGCATCCTCTCTCTTTCTCCCTGCTCCTCCCTCTCTCCCTATCATTTCCCATTCCCATTCTTTTTACCTTTCCATTCCTCCAGTCTCTTCATCTGTTCGTTTCTGTCCCCCTTCATCTTTCCATTCTCTCCATTTGTTTATCCCCGTGCCTCTCCCTTTTTTCAATTCGTTCCCCTTCGTCCTCTATCACCATCCTTCATTCTCTGCCCCTCTGTCTGCCTCTTCCTTCCTCGTCCTTTCTCCCTCTCGCTTTCTCCTTTGTCCTTCTCCCCCTTTCCATTATCTCTTTCCCTTCTGTCTGTCTCTTCCTCCTTCATTTCTGTTACTCAGTCCTTCTTTCTTCCTCTCCCTTACTCGCTATTTTTTAAAGTATTGTTCCCTCCGTTACGTCTCCATGCCAGTCACCTGCTCTCGCCTCTCTTTCTTTTTCTCCTATTTTCTTTTTGTTTTTCTCTTCTTCCCCCCCATTAAAGAACCTTCGTGTCTTTGGGGATACTTTCATGTCCCTTCAGTTTCCCTGCCAGTAAATTTATTTCACTTCCATTCTTTTCCATTTTTTTCTTCGCTTCTCTCTCCTTCCCCTCTATAATGGAGGTGAGCGTCGTTTTGGGCGTTTTTTGTGTATTAAATTTACTAAGATTAATTAAAAATGTGCGATGCAAACTTTTCATTCGCTAGTAACATCGAGGCGGAGTTAGGATGTTGATGGATTTACCTGGCTCCAGAATGGGGCAGCTTGGCTAATTTTTAAGTATAGTCAGTCTGATTTCCTTTTTCCGGTAAGTGAGGATTGATGCTGGGTAATTGTGTTGTTATGAACGAGGAAACTGTGTGTGTGTGTGTGTGTGTGTGTGTGTGTGTGTGTGTGTGTGTGTGTGTGTGTGTGTGTGTGTGTGTGTGTGTGAAGTGCTTGTCGACATCAACGTGTTAATTTTCTTTCCGTGAAAATTCTGATAACATAGCAGAGTCTTGATTAACCGCTTTTCTTTCTTTCTTTTTTTCGCGTACATTAGTTATGAAATAAGAAGAGAAAAAAGAAGACAGGAGTGCAGAGGATACTGTACAGATTCATTCGTGACTTATTCTAGCGTGGCACGATCGCGCTTCTCCATGTAACTGTGAAAGATCCATCATCATCATCATGAGGTGCGGTAGGATCCAAAGGCAAGGAAAGAGAAAGTACGATCGTCAGTGAACTAGCAAAAGCATGTCTAGTGAAATGGGCCACAGATGCATTACCCCATCATTCAGTTCCCGGGAATCCTGGCTCCTTCTAACAAGCCTAAGCATTTCCAATTGTAGGAATATTTATCCTTTGATGCGCTTCACATACACGTGCAAGACTGTCATTCTGCTTCAGTCTTAGTAAAATTTTCATCCAAACTTCATTAAATTTTTACGCGTCTCAAATGCACTACATTCTCTCTCTCTCTCTCTCTCTCTCTCTCTCTCTCTCTCTCTCTGTTTTGGGACAGAGGGGAAGGGGGGTATATGGGGAGGAACTTCTGCTTATTTCTGTAGCTATTTTTTTTTTCCACCCCCTGGGATGTATAGTTTCTCGATGTGTTGCTAGGCTCGGGGTGAAAAATTTCACTCTTTTTTTCATGTATTTTTCCCCGTCCCCTTTCCCCATGCAGTATTTTCTTAGATATAGGAGTATCTCTAAGAGCGACCCTGTCCCTCAGTTTCCCACTAAGGATTTTGGGATATTTGTAAGTCACTCCAGTACATTTTAGCGGAGCCTCCTCCTCTTAGGACCTTTTGCTTCAATATCTACGTGTGTCTTTGTACTTACTTCGTTCCGTCCTCGCCCTGTGGCAGTGTTCTTGTAGTTTCCTATCCTTGGGGCAGTGGAAGGGTAATTTGGTGAGCTGCAGTAGACACGTAGGACATTTTCTTGGCTCATTTCTCCTCCCCTAATCCCGTAGTGTCATTTCCTTTGGGGTGATGGATAGGATGGGAGGAGGAGGATTGGGAAAGGGGAGGAGAGAGAAGAGTCATATTTTTTTGTCATCACTCCACCTCTCCATTGTATTTTTTTTCCTTGGGGCTGCAGGGAAATTGGCGGATGGAGAAGTGGAATTTGATAGTTGAGAGCCATTTTTCTTTTTTTAAACAAAGCCTCGGGAAGTATTTTTTTTTTTTTTTTAATGGTGGGGGGGGGAGCAATGACTAGAGTAAAGAGCGGTGGAAGAGACAGAGCAGGGAGGAGGCATTTTCTTTGCTCCCCCCCTCCCCCTCCGTGGCGTGGCTGTGAAGAGGGGAGGGAAGGAAGGGGTGGTGTGGGGAGAGAGCTGAGGTAGATAAGAAAAACAAAATCCATTCTTGTATTTAGGACGTGTTTATTTTATTTATTTATTTTTTTTTTCGGAGAGAATGGGTGACAAGCGTAGGATACAAAAGATTCTCTCTCTCTCTCTCTCCTACGTGGCTTTTCTTTTTATTTTTTTTTATTTTATTTTATTTTTTTTTTGAGGCGGCGAAGAGCGGGGGGACGAGTATGTGCTGTGAAGGAGAGGGCGAAACAATTTTTTTTCCCCACTTGTTTCACTTTTTTTTTTTTTTTTTTTTTTTTTTTAAGGCAGAGGGGAGACGGTCGACCTGGAGTGAGGAAGACCATATTTTTTTTTATTCCTCCCCCTCCCCCCTCATCCCCATGGTAGTATCTCCTTCAAGTGGGTGGGTGTACATTAGTGGAGGGGTGTGTGGATAGCTGAGGGATGGATGGGTGTTGTGTAGTGGAGGGGTGGATGAGTGTTGTGTAGTGTAGGGGTGGGTATTGTACAGTGGGTGGGTAGGTGGGTGTTGTGTAGGGGAGGGGCAGTGTGGGTGTTGTGTAGGGGAGGGACAGTGTGGGTGTTGTGTAGGGGAGGGACAGTGTGGGTGTTGTGTAGGGGAGGGACAGTGTGGGTGTTGTGTAGGGGAGGGACAGTGTGGGTGTTGTGTAGGGGAGGGACAGTGTGGGCGTTGTGTAGGGGAGGGACAGTGTGGGTGTTGTGTAGGGGAGGGACAGTGTGGGTGTTGTGTAGGGGAGGGGCAGTGTGGGTGTTGTGTAGGGGAGGGACAGTGTGGGCGTTGTGTAGGGGAGGGACAGTGTGGGTGTTGTGTAGGGGAGGGGCAGTGTGGGTGTTGTGTAGGGGAGGGGCAGTGTGGGTGTTGTGTAGGGGAGGGACAGTGTGGGTGTTGTGTAGGGGAGGGGCAGTGTGGGTGTTGTGTAGGGGAGGGGCAGTGTGGGTGTTGTGTAGGGGAGGGACGTTGTGGGTGTTGTGTAGGGGAGGGACAGTGTGGGTGTTGTGTAGGGGAGGGGCAGTGTGGGTGTTGTGTAGGGGAGGGACAGTGTGGGTGTTGTGTAGGGGAGGGGCAGTGTGGGTGTTGTGTAGGGGAGGGACAGTGTGGGCGTTGTGTAGGGGAGGGGCAGTGTGGGTGTTGTGTAGGGGAGGGGCAGTGTGGGTGTTGTGTAGGGGAGGGACAGTGTGGGTGTTGTGTAGGGGAGGGGCAGTGTGGGTGTTGTTCAGAGCCCGGTGCTGGAGATTCATGAAACGTCTGCCAGGTAGGAAGTGGGTCGGCCTTGCATGATTAAATATTTGGAAGTATAATTTTGTCTGAGAGGCAAGTTGGCCGTGCTTCTGCTGCAATGGATGAGAAGGCACTGCAAAAAATGTTCCGCATATATCGCGTATTTTATTCTCGCTGACACATATGCCGCTGGGAGGGAAATTGGTTGAGTTATTGTGATTGTTCCACACGGTTCCTTTAACAATTTCACAAAGATGACGTTTAAGTTTAATTGGTTCTTGTTAGTTCCATTTTTTTTTTAAGCTTACTGGTGACCTCCTTTGCTACAGCGATTAACGAAGGCTATATCTCATCTCAGAAGGAAAGTACAATCGTCTGGAGATAGAATGAAGCAACACAAATAACGTACTCGGGCTAAATGGGTTAACCATCTTATTCCGGCGATGCCCTTTTTTTTTTTTTTTTTTTTTTTTTTTTTTCATCATCGGACGATTTAATTAACATCGAGAGAACATTCTTGCCCAGAAAATGTTGGCGAAGGGTATATCAAACTCCTACAGTTCAAAAAGCTTTTCATAACCTGGGTAAAGTCATGTGGGGTTAACAAACTTTAAAAAATCTTACTTACTGTGCTCCGGTCTGTCTGCCCGAGCACATCCGTCGATCACAGGTGAGCAGCTGCTTCTCTGGGACCGTCCTACAGATACAGTACAGTACATACACCCTTTAGGCATCCGGCTCCCTCTTGCGGTAGACAGAGCCAAACCAGGGATGGACCAGAGTCCTTCCCATGGCAAGGTGCGGGGGGAAATGAGATATGGCTCCAGGGTGGCAGCCGCAGCTGCCCCACCCAGGGTGCTCAGCGACACCTTGTGTAGGCTTCTCGTCGACGCAACGTCATCATGGTAAAAGGGTTATGTTTCAATCATTTTTTTTACATTGTATTCTTTGAGAACAAATTATTTTAAAGTGCCATTCGCGGTAAGGTTCATGTGTTGTTTGCATCGATTTGAATCCCTAAGAGCCAGTTGGTTAATTTTGATCATTTACTAGGAACATGGGTTAGTTACTAGGTACGTGGGTCATTCACTAGGAACGTGGGTCAGTTTCCTACCTTCAGTGATCTTGTCTACGGTAACATGTCCTCGGTCCCATGTACCTTGCTGACTGCATAACATTAACACTATTTACAATATACAAACTTTTTTTTTCCGACTTGTGGCACGATACGTAACTTTTGCAGACAGAGGACGTCCCTCTCATTTTGTTCTAGATAACTTCAGACTATTCTACTGAGCTAAGCAACGCATCCCACGGTGTAAGGGTTAATGAAGACTGTATATGACGCCTCTTATTTTAGTGGATCTCTTAAGGGGAATAAAATATTCTCGAGAAACCTTACATAAAAAAAAAAAAAACGAAAGACGTTCTCGTAGTGAAGACGAATGTAACTTGCGAAATGGAAAGTGTTTCCTAAGCTGAATCAGGTTGTCTGGAGGCAGCAGTAATCATGTACGAAAATGATGTCCTGGGAGGTGTTAGTGAAAGATTTATGTAACCCTTTGTAGTGGGAGATAAATCATCAAAGAAAAAATAAGAAGAAGCAAGCCGCCTTTGTAGTTAAGAGATTAAACTAAAAATAAAGGAGGCAAAAAAAAAAAAAAAAACGGCCATCGTTTTCCCTGGCGACCAGTGACCCTCATGCCCAGTAGGGTAAACATATATGGCAAGATAACCGTTTAGCCATGAAGAAAGGAACACGGAGCAGATTGGAACGATAATTCTTTTAGGCTTTTGAGGTTGCACCATCTAACAAGTGTTCGCTCAGGATATTGGGTGATATTTTGTAAACAGACCTTGGGCCATTCCTATAAACTCTCCAAAATGTAAATCTGCATACGACTGTCTGTATACACGTTAGTCTTTACTCATATTGCTACCGACGACTTCAGTTTTTACATCAACTTTTACCTCTCATTAACCTTTGACTGCCAGTATTCCTATCACCTGAAATAACTGGCCCTCAGCTCGCCTGGATATAATTCCCAGGTGTACCAGCAGCATAGAAAGAGTTAGGCGAAAGGGTTATCCAAGTCCTTGACCTTCTGGAATTCTCTGAGTTAATCAAAATCGTCTGATGTTAACATGAATAAAAGGCCTTAGCGCTTCAGCCACATCAAAACGGTCAACCAGACATGCTGAAATGAGACACCCTCCGACTTCAGTTAGCATTATTCAGACCTAAGCAGCCGAACAAAACTTCTTTACTCCCTCATGTGTCAAGTATATATTCTCATTTTCATAACTCAACCTCATCATCCTACTGTATGTCCCCACGCCATCTCTTTCACCACTCCGTTATTTCCCCCTCCCATCTGACATTTCCTCTACATCTTTCCTTACTCGTTCCTTGTCATCTCCTCCTCTTCTCCTTATTACCCACTTATTTCCCTACCTCTTCCTTCTCATCCTCCACCAGTCTCTCCTCGTATCCCTCTCATACCCACCCCCACCACATCTCTCTCTCTCCTCCTCAACCCCCATCCCAATTTTCTCTCCACCTCACCCGAACTCTCCGTATTTCTCCGCTTATTCACCCCACCCTATCTCTCTCCGTTTTTCACCCTACCTTGTCCTTCTCCCTTCCTTACCTCCACCCCGTCTTTGCACTCCTGTCTTCCCACACCCTCCCCATCTCCCACTATTATCCAAGCCCCATTTGTCTCACTTCCGCGCCTCATTTCTTCCTCTCTGCAGGGAGGAGTTATTCCGAACGTATCTAAATTTTCCTTTTTTCCGGTATTCTTTTCTAAAGGTAAAAGTTTTTAAAATACGTATCATGTTAGGTGTTTCCAGCAAAGGAACGCATATGATGGACTGTTGCGCAGTTACAGTTTATGTCCGTGTGATTTGTCGCCATCATACATATACAGTATAGTGATTCTCTTACATTGTCATTTTTGTAACATAGAATTACATTATTCGTTATATGACAATATTTCTTCATGAGTACTATTAATTTTGCGTTGAGGAGGCAAGAAACTCCCTCTCGCAGTCAGCTTACCGCCGCCCCAGATCTGACTTAAATATGAACGGTTTGGTAAGTTAATTTTTACCTCAGCCATGCCTCAACTATTTTATTTTAATTGTTAATAAAATTCGCGTGGCAGTTTTTGAACTATTTCTTGGTCGTTGGAAATTAATGTACTTAAAATTGTTGTATATTTTGAAAGACGAATCTTTTGCTGGAAAATTCCTTAGTCTGTCACACACAAATATCTGCTGGCTTGTCACATTTCATGATAATTTGTGTTCAAATAACTACGATTTTTTAAACTGATTATCGCAGACTAAAAAGGTTCATTCCTCATTTTTTTCTACAAATCAATATAACTATATTTGGGGAGGAAATATTAGCTGTAAGTGGCATTTTGATAACAAAACACTTAAAAGCAAATTTATTTTTATGCAGTTTTTATATATGCAATATTAAATGTATAAATAATTCATACAGTACAGTACCATAGATTTTGTGTAGTGATTTTTATTACCCTGATTTTTAAAAGTATAGATAGAGTACCACTTTCTACGAAGGGCTAAGAAATGGAAATGTTACCATGTTATAAAACCATCAGCTTAACACCAAATCTGAATGAAATTAGATCATTGGTGTTTGAGATCATAGCCAGTATTCCATTCACTCCATGAATTTGTAACTAGCATTGAACTAGTTTTATCTAAGGATATTTCAGAAGTACTAGTTTGAATTTGTTTTGTACACTAAATGCATATCATATAGCTTGCAAAATTAAATTTACAACGTTCTTAAATAAAAACAAAATATCCTAATCCCTGCCAACGTTCTCCCTCCTTCAGCCTTCACTTCCCTGCCTCATTATTACCTATTACAACCTCCACTCGCCTGATATCCCAAAGTTCATTGACACTGAGGTGAGGGACGTGAGGCTGTCTGCACCTCCAGTAATTAATCTGAACCCCTGGATCCCTCATTACTTTAGAGCGTGGCAAATGTTTAATGATGTGAAGGTCTGACCAAAAGTCGTGTTAATCGTGGACAGCAGTATATTAAATTTTGATCCCAAAAGTCAGAGTAAATGTCATGGTGATTTGAAATTCGTCAGGAGCACTGCGCCGGAATGTTCATTTTGAGAGAGAGAGAGAGAGAGAGAGAGAGAGAGAGACGGACAGAACGACAGACAGACAGAGACAGACAGGCAAGCAAACAAAAGTAAACAGATGGACAGATTTATCTACAGTCCCAGTATATAGTGCTTCCTAGATTTGTTTGGCCTGTATAGATATCAAGCCTTGTTTACGTGGAAGTCTGAAAGGCCATACGGATTTTTACTACAAAAAATTTAAGTCCGGCACCTTTCGTAATTAACATCAACCAGTTTCACAAATACGAATATCTTACTTTTTAAAATGAAAGTACTTATTTGGAAAGTAGCATCAGCGGTTTGATCTGTAAGCACGTCATACTTTCATTCAGTCTGACCTATTAATGTTTTGAGGTCACAGTTTACCACTAAGTTTACGACAGATGTGAAAGAGCAAAAGCGAGGGCTAAAATATAATTGTTTCAGTCAAAGGCGAATTAGGTTACCGAAAATAGAAGTAAATGGTAAAGAAAGCATAGACAAAAATAAATATGACTATGGGATAAATTATACACACCATACTGGAAAAATTAGAAAATAATGTTGGTGAAGAACAATGCAAAATGAAATCGAAGGATCAAAATGGATTCAGATTAAAAGAAATTTGGGTCAGGAAAGATGGGTAAAATTTTGAAGCAGGGAGGGAGGATGATTAAAAGGTAATTTGAGCGGTAAGGGAAGATCTGTGAGAAGAGGAGGCAGAGGAGCTATATAGGGACTGACAGTGGAAGAGAAAAATGAAAAACTTATAACACTGGATATGGGAGAAGAAGACCATAGACTGAATATGTACACAGGTTCTCTCTCTCTCTCTCTCTCTCTCTCTCTCTCTCTCTCTCTCTGTGCGTGTGCGCGTGTGCAAAATACTCTGATTTTTTGTGTGTGGAGAGGCTGGCGAGACAGGTGCAGGTGAGTGTTGGTCTGGTGATTATTGACCACTTGTTGGCTGGCAGGCTCTGACGTACTCATGACGTCACCGGGAAATTCTCCTCTGACCTAGATTTTTTTTTTTTTTTTTTTTTTTTTTTTTTTTTTTTAAGGGAGGGGGCTGTCCTTTGTGAGTCGACCATTGGCAGAATGAGAGGATAAAGTTTGGACTTCAGTTGATAAAATAGGTCCATGAATGCAGCCTATGCACTGCGAATGAACAGAATTGACGGACGGAAAACACTGTGTTGTCCCAAGGCACTGGATTTCATCTTCGGGAACCCATAATTATTTTTGCACTATCATCACAGGGCGGCTCATATCACGATGCCTTATCCACATTCCGTAATATTAAGGTGTTTTAGGAGCAGGATATTATTTTGTGGGGTTTACTGCCTCTTCATAAACAATTTATCTTGAAAATAATGCTTTAACAGTCTCTGAATATTATGCTTATCATTACAATACAGACAAACCTTGCATCAAGAACAGACAAGTGGCGACTGAGTTATAATGTACGGGAAGAAATCGCTAAGGGTGATGTGTTAAAACTTTCTAATGTAACTTGCCACTTCATGATGTGCAAAAACCAACTCCCTCTTATTACTCAGCTTTGAAGAAGAAACGTGATCTATAGGAAGTTTCTGCACCTATATTTCCTTGTTCCCCCTTCAGACATAAAACGTAGCTCATGATAATAATCCTATTTTAATTTTTTTTTTTTTTTTATTCCTGAAACGAAGAGAGATACAGGAAGATTCTTCACTCTTTTCGTACAACATACAAAAAAAAATCGTAAATATAACTAGGAATCAGTGCTAAGCGTGTTGGTGAATCTCGCACCCAGTCCACATACTTGACCTGTTGCTAGGTATTGATTGTACATACCGTATTTCATCTTACACTTTCTATATACACATGGGCTTTCTCCCCTCCCCCCCTCACACACACACAGACCCATAAACACTCGTTAATTCAGGTGTGCAGACAAAACCAAACATACACATAAATACAAAACACTCATAATCAACAGAATAAACACATAAAGTAAACCTACACACATCAGGCCACACTAATACACTTTTACACCCACACATCGTGACTTAGGCTTCAGCAAAAAAATAAAAAAAATAAAAACAAATAATCCCACGAACACGCCCACACCGACTCACCTGCAGTCCTTCCTCCTGATTTACCTAATTTCCGGAAGTGATGGGCGTGGGAGGACCCTACATAAACCTATCAGAATCCCGAGACGTCGACCAGGGGAGGGAAATTTGTGGGATTCTACACCTTATTCGTAGGCCTGAAATTTAGGTTGCAGGACTTAGTAGCATCCTTTATTCATTTATTTATTTTCCATATTACAACTTGACGTTCTCTTTTATTTATTTTACGTCATTGAAAAATATCTACTTTGCATCAAAAACCGACTAGAGGACACTGATGTGGAGTTTGTAGAATTAAAAATTTATTACGAAATCTCCAAGGCCATGTAGAGTGCAGCCCTAAGTGGCATAGTTGGCTTAGTTGTACTTATTTCTTAGTGATTACGTCTGCGTACTGGGCCATTATATTGTCCTGTTTGTTATTCATTGTAGTACGGTCAGTTTGCCATATTTCATTAGCGTACAAGAGGATGAAAAAGAGTAATACCCAAAGTAGTATTCAAAGGTGTAATGTCCAAAGGTGTAATATCATACTAAATCGCTATGAGAAGGGTAATAAGAAAACTACATTGCCATTTAGCATACGACGCTCGGACCGAACCTACAGTTTATTGCGCAGACTGCCTGAATATTTACCCCAGTGACTAATGAACGCATCTTTTCTCACTAAAATATCTTACAGGATAATAGACTTAATGGGGTAATTAGGAATGTGGGGGAGACGGAGTGTTTGAGTAATGGGGGGGCCAAGGTGGATGTTAATAGATGGTGTCAGAGGTGGATATTAATAGATGGTGTCAGAGGTGAATGTTAATAGATGGTGTCAGAGGTGGATATTGATAGATGGTGTCAGAGGTGGATGTTAATAGATGGTAATTAGGAATGTGGATATTGGGAGATGGAGTGTTTGAGGTGGATGTTTATAGATGGTGTCAGAGGTGGATGTTAATAGATGGTGTCAGAGGTGGATGTTGATAGATGGTGTCAGAGGTGGATGTTGATAGATGGTGTCAGAGGTGGACATTGATAGATGGTGTCAGAGGTGGATGTTGATAGATGGTGTCAGAGGTGGATGTTGATAGATGGTGTCAGAGGTGGATGTTGATAGATGGTGTC
Organism: Coenobita brevimanus; assembly: GCF_032717465.1. Classification (NCBI taxonomy): domain Eukaryota; kingdom Metazoa; phylum Arthropoda; class Malacostraca; order Decapoda; family Coenobitidae; genus Coenobita; species Coenobita brevimanus. The sequence goes on along the minus strand of NC_136976.1, from coordinate 9,144,574 downwards.
AGATGTGGATGTTGACAGATGGTGTCAGAGATGGATGTAGATTCGTGATGCAAAAGTTGTGAGGGGGAGAACGGGTGTGTTGTAACGGGGGAAGGGGTGTATTGTAAGGGGGAAGGGGCATGCTGTGCGTGGGAAGGGGTGTGTTGTAAGAGGGGGTGGGATGTGTTGTAGAGGAGAATGGGGTGTGTTGTGCGGGGGAAGGGGTGTGTTGTAAGGGGGAAGGGGTGTATTGTAAGGGGGAAGGGGTGTGTTTTGCGGGGGAAGGGGTGTGTTGTTGTGCAGGGGAAGGGGAAGGGGTTTGTTGTAAGGGGAAGGTGTTTGTAAGGGAAGGGGTGTGTTGTAAGGGGGAAGGGGTGTGTTGTAAGGGGGAAGGGGTGTGTTGTAAGGGGGAAGGGGTGTATTGTAAGGGGGAAGGGGTGTGTTGTAAGGGGGAAGGGGTGTGTTGTAAGGGGGAAGGGGTGTGTTGTACGTGGGAAGGGTGTGTTGTAAGGGGGGGAGGAGTGTGTTGTAAAGGGGAAGGTGGGAAGGGGTGTGTTGTAAGGGAAGAAGGGCTGTGTTATTAGGAGGGAAGGGTGGAAAAGGAGCTGAGGGGAAGGGGAGGAAAGGGACAAAGAAGGCCTAATCCTGCCAGGAGTAGGCGGCTTCTTCCCCCAACCCACACACACACACCCTCATATATCTCCCCATTCCATCCCTCCATCTCATTCTCGGTCTCCCCCTCCCCTTTTCTTCACCTCACTAATATACACTACTGATCTGGTAAGTATATTTCACACCCTTAGAGTGTATAGGCACCCCAGATTAAGAAACCACTGAGCTGGATGCACGTTCATTGCAGCAAAACGTCCACACCAATGCTAACGACATATTCCGAACGATGTCTCTAATGTGGTGCGAACACATATATGGTGCCAGTGTATTTGCAGAGCCAGAATAAGTACTGCTGGAATCTGTTGATATTATTTTAAAGTTTATTCATCCTACTTACAGATGACTTTATTAAACTTTCTGCAAGTTTCTGGATGCATCTCGCCGTGAAAAGGCTGAAGGCAGTCTCCATAAAACTCCTCCACTGTGAAGGTCCTTAGAAAAATAAAGTAGTGTAGGAGTAGCAGCAATAAAGGGTAGAATTAAGTCACTGGTTTGAAGGAGTTTAAGTGAACTGCAGAGGGAATTTAAGTGAAAAATGATAAATCCAGCATGTGCGCTCCGCTGGAAATCATGCCAAGACATGGTATTAATATGTAGGTAATTGCACACACGCTTTACTACTAATGTATATTCATTTTGATTTTGGGAATTATATCTACTCTTATGAAGCCACGTATGAAGGCAGTGAAGCCTGGTGTAGGTACATTTTCAGACAACGTATATTCAGCTACGATTAATGGCCATTCCAACAATAATACCTGTAAACAAAAGGAGCTGTGTTATTATGGACCTGGAGCTTTAAGCCATTTACAAGAACACGCGACAAATTAAAGTGAGACAGAGTGCCCAGAGTGTTCATATATTCAAGATCCTGGAATTGTCTATAGAGTTAACCATTACACTCCGATGACTTCCTTTTTTAGAGCATTATTTTTTTTTTCTATACAGTTTGATTCAGCACTCCTAAATTCTCAAACTTAAATTAACTAGCTATGTTCATACTTTCATACCTCCTGATTTTGCGTCTAAATTCGATTATATACTTTTCATCCTTGCTACAATGAGGACGGCAGACAATTTTATTTTCTACTTAAAAGTTTTCGAACTGGAGAGGGTAGATATACGCTCTGTAATTCCGTTTACTAATGCGAGACACTCCCAAGCTGAAGATAATCGTCTGGTGGTAGCGGCAGTAAAGCAAAATAAGATGTACTGAGGGTGAAAGCTATAAAATGTATCAGTTTCTCTCTCTCTCTCTCTCTCTCTCTCTCTCTCTCTCTCTCTCTCTCTCAGGCTTCTTTGACGTACTCTCAGGTAAATATAATCGTCTGGCGTTACTTGGAATAGACTACTACCATTGCCTCGACCATGGGAGAATTAATAGTGACAGTGTTAACTCTCTCAGATTTCAGTAAACACTTCGCTGAATTAAATCGTCCGTCGGTGGCTGGAATAGAATAACACCGCTCTCCTGGTATCCGTGCAATACACCAGAAAAAGCAGAATATTAATTTGCACTGAAAGTTAGCTTCACCGCCATCAGTATTTTAACAGAGATATCTAGACCATTAACAAGAGAAACGGTTTAGCAAATGTGAATATTATCTTCTCCATTAGGTCCAAATCCAGTTTCACCCAATCCAATCAAACTTGGCCAGAAATGTAAGTCAGGGAATCTCTGGCGAAATTATGCTGATGAAAATGATTATAAGCCAAGTCGTGCAGCTCCGGATATTAGTTTTATGGCCATATTCTTAAAAGTTAAATCGTGAAAGCGAAGGCACGCACATAATTCCTGACGAACATTCAAAGATCGCCTGTGCTTATAATATGTGATTAACCTGCATCCCATCATCCCATATGTTGGATGCAGACCAGGAAGGGTACAGAGTTGAGAGACATGTTCAACGTTCGTCATAGTCTTCAGAAATTGCCTTAAATTGAAAACAGTGGCTTGTCTTACCGCTAGCGGTCGGTTATATGGAGGTTAGATGGCGACATAGTGAAGGCTTTGCTGAAGATTCGATTCTGAAAGGTGAAATGGAGTTTTGAATCAGGTAATTTCACCAAGAGAAGTAGGTTGGTCATCTAACCTTAAATATCCCCAAACTACGGTAGCCCAACCTTGGTCAACGTGAGCCTCGTAGGAATGAACATGGGACTGGTTGGTACTTTATTTTTTTAACCCCCCCCCCCTCCTCGCGATATAAATTTTCAGCACATGACCGTTACTCCTCCCATCACTTGCTGGCTGGAGAGTTATTAATTATATATACCTGCCGATGCGGAAAATATCGGTGGAAAAAATCAGGAATCATCAGTATGGGTAATAAGGGCAAAGGAGACAATATGAATAATAGCAGTGAAGTAATTATTGGCAGAGACACTAACGTTGCAGAAATTATCAGCAGGGGTATTACTGCCGAGAAATTTAAGGAAGATGCAAAAAAAAGTGAAGATATCAGGAACATGGAAAATTACCAAAATAGCTATTAGGGGTGAAGGAAAAGAGGGTGAAGAAATTATCAAGATACCGAAAAATATAGAGGAAAACTTACAACAAGTTCGATTACGAAATTATTAGGAAAATGGTGAAAAACGATGAGATATTACCGTCATCTTTAAAAAGGCTCAAGGACGTTCCTCTCGTAAAATCTTACCAGGAACTTACAAGACCACTTTTCACTTTATCTTGGCCTAAAATTGCGATCTCTTCATCCTGAATTTTGGTATTATAGCAATGAAGTAACAGTAGAATATGATATTAGTCACGAAGAAGTGTCGCAGAATGTATGTAGAGCCGTAGTATTGCCTTATTCCCTCGTTAAGCTACGTGAAGTAAGTTGCAGACGTACGATAAACCTAAAATGACTGCCATAACCAAGGATGTTTAAATCGTTCTCATGGGCTCGTTTTATCGAAGATTTATTACCACCTAGTACCAGGATTTTATCAAGTGGGCGTGAGTCAAGGAATTTATACTGGTACCATTAATCCCCTCGTGATGGAGCCAACTATACAATAAATCCCGCTAGCACCAGACGACTTTAAGCACTTGAGCGCGGGTTATAGGAGTCCAAGAGAAGATACTTGCATCAATCCTCTGATGATCAGGAAGAGGTGTAGTATTACGTGTCTGCTAACAAAGACAGTTTTATTTTGTAGCTGAGAGTGGATCACAGGAGTCTGTGGGTAATAAACAGTGACTCGATGCGGGAAAAGGATATAAGATACCAGGGGAATCATCAGCAGCAAGGTAATGGACTGACTCCTTCACCGTACAAGCCTCTCCAAACCATAACATAACCCTCTTGAGGAAGCATGAACAAAATACATCATCTGAGTGAGGTAGGTAACCCTTTCAGACCAGTTACATACTTTTTTTTTTTTTCCTAGATGCCTCCTGACGAATATAGTAAGATTCGGAAAGATTTTGGGTTTGAGAGATTGTACGTAACACTAAAAAAGCCCGCCACTACCACGGGGCTATACCAAGAAAAAAAAAAAAAAAAAAAAAAATATCTTGGTGCTAGTAAAAGTGGAATTAGAGGTGACTGGTAGGGAGGGGGAGGGGGTTATAAGCCGAGTTTGTGGCGGGCCGAGAGAGTCATCAACAGGGAGGTAATGGCGGTGTGGGCGGGTGTGCCTAGCCTCCCGGGGCATTACAAACTTTGGCACGACCTCTTAAACTACCGGGTTATTGCACGTCGCCTAATCCACGCACTTTTATCGAGTCCATCCCCACCCTTACCAGAAAAAAAATACTTGTAAATTAAGATGATGGAGGGATTTTCTTTATTTGGAGAGAGAGAGAGAGAGAGAGAGAGAATGTTCAGACTATAGAAAATACTAATAGATAAATATGATGGAGAGATTTCATTATTTAGAGAGAGAGAGAGAGAGAATGTTCAGACCATAGAAAATACTAATAGATTAATATGATGGAGAGATTTCATTATTTAGAGAGAGAGAGAGAGAGAGAATGTTCAGATCATAGAAAATACTAATAAATAAATTATGATGGAGGCATTTTCTTTATTTGGAGAGAGAGAGAGAATGTTTAGATCACAAGATAAGATGTAAAAAGACGTATATAATCTTTTGCCCTGCTCTTCCGTCTCACATTTACGATATCTACGCTGTCTTCATTTGCTTTTCAGATTATTTTTTCAATATTGTCCTAACTGTCTGACACACACACACACACACACACACACACACACACACACACACACACACACACACACACACACACACACCGGAACCTCATTACCTCTTCCACTTGCCTCTTTCCTTTAATCTTAGACTTTAGTTTTTATCATCCACTGAATTTTTTTTTTTGTCCATTGCTTGTTTTGTTGTTTCCCACTGAGTATTGTTCTTATATTTCTTATGGATTACAACAGAAAAAGTTAATATTTCACTTAAAAAAGAAAACACATAAAAGTTTGTGTTTGGTTGTACAGTTGTGGACATTAATACTTATAACGAGTCAGTGAGGAATGACTTTTAAAACCCAGTATTTCGGGACCTTCAGAGCCCAACAACTTTTTGGAATATTCTGTAAAAATTTCGTAACTGGTTGGCTAACAAGTGGTGTGATATTTTTGTATGCAATTTTCCCTCACTTTTGTTGTTTCCAGATTCTTTCAGTACGTTTATGTCATTTTATTTTATTCTTGTTACCTCCATACGATTTATATTGCTTTAGAGGGATTTTTCACGTTGGAATGAATAGATGCAGCCGTCAATATTTTCTGTATTGCCAAGGGACTCTCCTAAGCTGCGTAAAATCGTATGGTGGTAGCAAGAATATGATACAAAAGACGTCACCATATCGAAGACCTTAAACACATGAAGTAATTTATTTCATACAGTACCTTCACTCTGATACTCAAGCGTCCTTCTAGTTGCCCGGTGGTTTAGTGGATCAAGTCACTTTGTCTGAATTTGCCACATTAAGGGTTTAAATGCAAGTGGAGATAGGGATATACTGTTTACATTTTTGTAATGCAAGGAAAAAAGAACCATAGGCTATTAGGCCGCACGATTGTTCCGTTAAGCAAAAAAAATCAAGATCTGTTCATTTCGAGAAGCCTGGACACATTGCGTTTGAGAGACTAGAGGGCATAGGCAGTAGGAATTACAGACAGTGGAAGACAGTTCCAGAGTTGACCTGTTACATATATGAAGGACTAGGAGTATCGGTTAGCTGTTGCATTATGGCACTTAGGTAATGCCACCCGGGTAATAGCGACTGGTCATTCGTGCTTAAAATGTCTGGAGTGAAAAACCTAACCTCGGACCCCTACGTTGCAGATGGTGCAATGAAGGTGTAACATTAAAAGCAGCCGCATCTTATTTCCTGTGCCCTTGCAACGTCAATGAAATTCACGTCTCAGTTCACTCCCTTTACCTTTTTTTTCCCATTTCCATCCTTCACACAAAATTATATTCATGTTATACTTCATTAACAATTTCACATTCATGTCTCTGATCCCTGCATCTTTTTCACGCCCAAAATAAAGTTAATGTGTTCGTAGTTTGCACTTTGTGTGTCAGGGATATTTTTCCATGTTTTGTAATCTTTCAGACATGGTGCCTTCGCACACAGTCATGTATTTCTCTCGTAGCGAGTGCAGGTGTATATTTCTGCCTAGATTTGAGCGAGTTGTGTGCCAAGTTTTTAAAAATCCCGGAAATTAATATTCTAACCAGAACACTTCCACTTTTCCTGCCCAGGAACGATCACTGTCAGTTTTGGTCAACATTACATTGGAGAAATCCGTGAGAGTTGAAATTCGCTTCAGTGTCCCTAGGAACGAGCTGGCAATAATTGGTGGGAATGTATAAGCTCTACAAGGTGGTTAAATATGTAAGTGCAGTTTGGAACAAGCTATTTCAGTACTTTACATCAACGAGAATGCTTCGGCCTTGCCTCTTGTAATATGGCCCCTGACTTACTTTTAGTGGGGCAGTTCCTCCCTCCCCCTTCTTTTGTTTTAAGTAATAATGATGTTCGGTATTGGTATTTGCTCTACTCTCATTACACTGCATATACTTAGAAACGTATCATCTCCTCGAAAAGATAGGTGTGTGTGTGTGTGTGTGTGTGTGTGTGTGTGTGTGTGTGTGTGAACAAAATAACTCAAACTATTTTCCCTCATATTTCATTCAAACTAAATGGGATGAGCGACAACCAACAGGTTTACCTACTGACCTTGAGAATAATATGTCATATAAAGTGGCAAGGGGCTTGGTCAGATTTTGATTTAGTAAAATAATCATAGTTTTTTATCTACTTTTGACCAGATTTGGCGGAAGCGTTGAGAATAAGGCAAGAACGAGGTGGTTCATTTTTGAGAACTATCAGTCGAAGGTCATGGTCACAGGACAAGTTCAGTGTTCGACTCGTATGCCTGTGTGTGAACAAAAGAAATTTAACAGCTTTGATCTGATTTGGATCAACCTTGGTGGATGGATTGAGGATCACCCAAGAGCTAACCCCGCCCCACCTTTCTTTTTTTTAGAACAATAAGCCACATGGCAAATCAACATAACTAGTTTTTATCATCTTTTTAGAAGAGTTATGGTTAAAACAAGTATAAGGACCTTCGATTTTGAGAACAGTCAGTCAAAAGTCAAGGTTACAGGGAAAGGTCTTAGAGTAATGTCATTGGGCAACGCTAACTCAAAATGTTTTGATCTGATTTGAACCATACATGGTGGAAGGGTCAAGTGTTGGACAAGGATGAAGTAAATTAATTTTGAGAGTGATCAGGTGAAGCTGAAGGTCACAGTACAAAGTCAAATATTCGGTATTTAGATCAGTTGGTGGGCACGGGTGTTGCAGTCTGTGAATGCTCCATTTTATTACTTAACATTTTCCCAGGCTGTGGACACGCTGATGTCTGTCGATAAAAGTCTTGCTGGCTGTGGTGAAGTACCCTGTTGTCCTGCATCAATGGCCATTAGATAGGTATACAAGATAAATTTTTTATTTATTGATAAGTTAGTGGTTGTTATCAACTGTATGCAAATGTTTCTACATCATTAAAATACAACTTTCGGCAAATGTTTATCACTGTAATGGAGAATTTACTGGTGTAATCAGCACTATTTAATTTTAAAAAATGTGTTTTACTATTGCAGAGTGAGTTTAATATCACAGAGATGAAAAGGCAGTAACGATTTTTTCACCACGATTACGTATCTTAAATTATATTATTGCTTTCTCAAGACGACTGTATTTGGATACAAGAATCCCCTAATGGTGAAGAGATTAATGACGACTCTCTGTGACTCCACCAAAATGAAGCCTTCTCTCAAGCTGACTCCTAAGATAGAACGAAATCAAAAATATGTCATCCGACTGGAGTATTTAGAACGTGATCTGAGTTAGCATATCAGATCATTCATTAATAAATGTGTGGGAACCTCGAAAAGGCGATTAGGGAAACAGTGAGGCAAAAGTATAATGGAGTACTTTTTTGTTTTTGTTGTTGGTGGTGGTGGTGGCTGTGTCTGTTTCTCTCTCTCTTCGTATCAGATGTCTGGTGGTCTTGTGGTTTTAGTGCCCTAGTCTGAGGCCGGTCTTGCTTAGCGTCAGTCTCCATTAAGGTGACTGAAGGTTTTGCGATCATGCAGTACCATCAGGGAAAAAATATTGGTCGTATGCTGTATATATGTTGAACCTCTCCCCCTAACAAAAAATATGGGCTTCACTGTTACCATTTTACCGTCTCTTCCACACTCATTCTAACTTTCCCTCTGACCCCTCATTTTTTTCTCCTGGTCGTCGTCTCAGTCTTCATTTTTCCTAGTCTTATTTCTTTCCAGGGTCTTCATTTCCACCCAGAGATTTCATTTCCTTCCAAAGGTTTCATTTCCTCTCCTGCTTTTATTTTATTTTCTGTCAGGTTCTCCTTCCTTACCTCCTTTTTTCTCCTCATTGAGTCCTCGTTTTTCCTCAAGTTTATTGATCAGTTTTTTCTTCGTCTTCGTTCCTGCTGTACTCTCTCTCTCTCTCTCTCTCTCTCTCTCTCTCTCTCTCTCTCTCTCTCTCTCTCTCTCAGATCCTTAGCAGTACGATTTTCCTCCCCATGTTGAATAAAATCGTCTGAAAATATCTAAATTGAAATAAGTAACAATTTACTAAACTTTTACAAGCTTTTAAGCGCATGACTTTGTTTAATCTAATGCTTACTACCACCGAACGACTTTATTTCAACATAGAAAATACATCTCAGGCTAGAGGAGTCAGATAGAGCCATCATAAAGACCTTCAGCATACGAGGTCCTACGTTGAATATGTGGAGGCATCAAGAATATACTTTTAAAAAAATGTAATGAAAAGGTTAACCCTCCTTTAGCCATATTGCCATGAGCTTAGCAGTCTTTTTCATGCCTGTTACTGGTTCATGTACTCAGGATGCCCACCATATGACAGGGAAAATGTCGTATCTGCTGAGTTTCTTTCCTCTAGACACTCATCAAATTGGGTGTAAGTCTTTCATTTCTTGCCCAGTTTACTTCAGACAGACACAGGTTGCCCGCCTTTCTCATTTTTATTTAGACTTCTAAAGGGTTTTCTGGGGTCATAGGTCATACAGCACAAACACACATACTTTTCGTGAAATGTTGCAGCGTGAATGTGCAAAGTTTACCACCTTTGGTGAGGAGATATTTGTGTGCTAGAGATTTGTGTTGTGGAGGGCATCTTGCATTCCCTTGGCAATGTGCAATTTCATACTGCATCTTATTATTCTCCTGGATGTTACTTATATCTTTCTGTGATATGGATGTACATAAATTACATACAAGAGAAAGTAATACACATTTTTTTTTCTATAAGCGGACTACAATATTTTGCTTTGGAGAGACTTTGCTGTGTGAGTAAGGTCGATAACCTCCAGTAACAACCTCATTACTAAAATTTCTTGCGGTAAAGTGGATTTTTTTTTTTCCAGGGAATATAAAGAACGGCGGGTGCAGAGTCTTCCCTTGTCGCCCTTTCCTCCAGCAAAAAGCTCATCTTAGTTGTCAGAGGAAAATTTTCATCAGTTTTTATACTTCTTCCCGCAGAAGGAGAAGAGCTGAGTGCAAAATCATCCCTTGTCCCTAGTTCATCTTGCAAAAAAAAAAAAAATCTAAATTACGACTGGAAGCGATTATAAATATATTTTAAGAATCTCTCTCCAGACGATGATATTCTAACGTTAGCAAAAAATTGATCGCAACAACTCCAGTAAAATGTTCTAATTAATGACCGACTCCCATATTTAGCTGAGAGAGTCATAGGCGGTAAAAAGTGTTAATAATGCCACAATTTAACCTCTTATGATCGAGACAACTCTAGTATTTTATTCCAGCCGAAGTCAAATGAACCTTTTTGCTTGAGAATGAGTCATAGGAGACAGAGTGTTAATACTGTCACCATTAACCTTCCCATGGTCAGAACTGTGGTATTATATTTCACATAAGACCAGGCGATTTTATTCAGCTGAGAGCGAGTTACAGGAGGCTGGGAGTGGCGTATTGCAGAAAACACTTTAATGTCTGGGTGGAAAACACTCTGACATTTTTTCCCTTTAATTTCTTTCTCGTGCTAGTATCTTACGAGAGCCATAAATATACTTAGCCAGACGATTTTTGTATTGGTTTTAATATCCAAATACAACTTTTAACATTTCTATCTGATGAGGGAGACGTGGCTGTTATATCGGTAAAATGCACCGCTCTGAAGCCAAGGCGAGAAATGGTTCAGAGTAAAGTGATGATTTTTTTTTTTCCAGTTAGCTATGGAGTCGTAAAAATGCCATGAAAATTTTACTGAAGCACAAAGAAAGGAAAACAAAGATATGAAAATGGGGGAGGTGCTTATGGGGGTGTGGAAGATCTTATAACATATTTAGGTACATATTTTGCCAAGAATAACATGATCCAGTAATTCAGTCTCATCTTATCTTTTATTAATGCAACATACGTCGATAGTAAAAAGAGTAATATATAAAAGGAAAGAATGTGATTATGTAGTAGGGAAAAATTTATCGTCTGTGGAAAACTTCTACGAAATTTCCAAGAGAATACAAAGCCTGTTGCTATAGGGAGTGAAATGGGAGAATATGGACTTAAATACGAGGGAACAAGAAAAGGAAGGAGAGAGAGAGAGAGAAGTGAAAAAATGACCGAAGGAGAGGGATAATTAGTTGAAAGGAAAAGAAGGGGATGAGAGGGAGAGGAGATGCGAGTTGAAGTGACGTGGGAGGCGGAAGGGAAGAGGGGAGGGGAGTTGAGGAAGTAGTGGGGACAGGGCGAGCAACAAAGACAGTGGGGTGAGTGAAACAGAAAGAGCCGTCCCCCTTCCCTTTGTGTATGAAAAAAAAAAAAAAAGTGTGTGGGAGGAGGAGATGTTAAGAATGATGAGGGATTATGTCAAGAGCACAAAGATGAATGTTCACTAAATGGAGAATGGTGTGTGTGTGTGTGTGTGTGTGTGTGTGTGTGTGTGTGTGTGTGTGTGTGTGTGTGTGTGTGTGTGTGTGTGAGAGAGAGAGAGAGAGAGAGAGAGAGAGAGAGAGTTGATTACGTACCAAGAAACTGTACGGATCCTTTTATCTGGAATTCTTTGCCTTAATCCATTAACTGCATCGTGTTTCGTTTGTCTTGCTTAGTGACACCAATATTCTCTTTATTTACTAATTCTTTTCTATTATTCCATGCCTAAGAGTGTTAACACTGATAACATTAACCATCTCATGCATGGGAAAGCTCTCGTATTTTATTTTCGCTAACGCCAAACGATTTTATTTAGGTAGGAGAGATGTACTGCGCTGTGAGAATGTGTTTTATTTATTCTCATTACTTTCACTTGATTCTGTCCAACATAGAGGCGGGAGACTTCGAACTGGTCGGGTTTGATGTCACCAGCATCAACTATTCCATATAAAATGGTGTTCTTCTAAAGTGAATGTAATAGTGGCCTGAGGCAGCCGTAGGGCCGCCTTTAATATTTCATATAAGGCCAGCCTTAAGGCTGCCATCCGACGGAGTTTTGTGCATCCCAGCCCTGATAGCGTTAAGAATATAGTCAAATGACGTCCTCGGGCTGAATAGGTAAATTATCCCCTTCGACCCAAGGAAAACCTTTAGCGTACTGTACTCTCGTTATCTCAAGGTGATTTTATTTACCAAGCGAGCAGCGCCGAAACCCACGTTCCGACCTTCAGGGCGGGCGACTTTATCTTGTGTAAGCCAATTTCTTTCAGAGTTTATTCCTATTTTGCAATGAATCCATGAGTAATTAAATAATGCGGTCGAATATGATAGAGTTTCCGTTTTTTCAGGTAGCCTAAGTAGTTGTGCAGTCCCAGGGGATGTACGTATTGAGTAACAAATTTATACAGTTCATACTTTGTTACAGAAGTCAACCAATCACTGAATGGAAGAACAAACTATCCGTAACCAGACGCCTTAATACAGCATGGTGTGGTCAGGACCTGCCTTCCCCTCCAGCAGACATCTGGTAATGGTCTGTTGTCTCATATAATGGTTGTTTGGTCGTGTACTTAATGCTTCATATTCATTCTATTATTTAGATCACACAGACCATTCGTTTTAAAAAAAATTGTTTAATTTCCACATAAGGGTGGTTCTACGAATATTTCCACTAAGTCCTCTTGAATTTAGTCTGTGGTAAAATTACGCTGTCCGGTGAATATCTGGAACGCTGTTCTCTGTTTTACAGTTTCACCCAACTCACGCACAATAATAGATTTAAAACTTACGCTTATGGTGACTAAGGCATTTCTGGCCAACGTTCTTTTGTTTGATGCCCGACTGAATTTACTTATACTGGAAATTCTTTTTTTTTTTTTCATAAAGTTAGAAGATTAGTTTAGACAAGGTCAGCTTAATATTGGTAAGGTTAAGTACGATCACATAAGTTTATGAATGGAAAGGTTTGGTGTGTTAGGTTTGGTAGGAGTATATACGAGTATAAAGCTTTCTCATTTCCTATGGAATTTAGTGAGATTCATTGTATTTTAAGAACACTTGTTAGAAATCACTCGTTTTTGTGAATTTTCCTCATCGAAAGTTCCCGTCTGGCCACGGGTCCATCAGGATTCTCAGAGGGGAAGCGGTCAAGGCTCAGAAACTAGTGAAGTCCGACAAAAATAATTACTAGAATAGAAAAAAAATCACTACAACCTTGGGAATGGGAAGATCTTAAGGTTGAAAGGGAGCTGGAACAAGAAACTACTTACGCTTCATCGATATGATGTTCAGCATCTTTAAAAATTCAGCTTCGCAGTGGCAGAACCACCTGGATTTTCATTATGCTGACAGTATGGTGGCAAGTAATTCTGAACCATAACTCCATCAAGATCCTCTCTTCGAAAGTGGCTTTATCAAATGAATTATTTTTCAACTCCAAAAATTCATCTTGCATTGTCCCCAGGTACAACGGGAAAAGAATTTCTCAGCAAATTTTGTGTTGGGAAAATGACTATAGAACTCTGTGGCTCCAGACTCTCCAGATTACCTCAATGTGGCCTCAGAAACACACTGCTTCTCCCTATTGGTAATTACCCCCAGGTTGGTAACTACGGGTTGCAAAAAGAAAATAAAACCTGAGTCATCAGAAAAAGTTACTCCATGACCATTGGCTGACACCCGACATTTACCATTTACCTAGTGGACATTCTCTTATTTTCACACATTTAGCTACTACACACTCGTCAACATCACTACATTCACCCATTGAACAATCGCTAACATCGCCATCCGTCAGTCCGTCATTACACATCAAGTTTTCACTAACCGATTTTCTTACTACACCATACCAGCCCTCTCGTGGTCAAGTATTATTTCGTATTCTCTTCTAGTTAGCACCACATGCTTTTTTTTTTTTTAACCCATATTATGTCCTAAGCATCTGTGTTAATTTTGTCAACATTAATCTTCTCAAGGCTCGAACGCCTCCAGTATTTTGTTCCAGCTGACCCCAGACGATTTCATTCAGCAGCGAATGAGTTATGGGTGATTGAGAACATTAACATCACCAATAATGAGAGTAATTCTAGAGTTCTGTTGTATCAAACATCAAATGACTTATTCAGCTGATAGTAAGTCGCAAGAAGCCTGAGAAAGTTAATCCCAGATCTCTCGTTAACACGTTTGAATTTGCAGACCAGACAATCAGTCGTTTTCGCACATTCAACCACATTCAGCCAACGTGCTACCACCAAACACTTGCATATATTCCCATTCATCCTACGTTATACATCCGCTATTCATTAATATAGCATATCTTTTCATCCCACGCACTCTCCTACAACCAATTCTTACATGAATATAATCGTGTGCTGTTACAGAAAGAAGGTAAGAGAGAGGACACGACAAAGAGGAAATCTTCAGCCACCTCATAGTACAGAATTTCATTACCGCTCATCACATCCTCACATTTTCCAATCATGACATTCGCTCACTTCCCCATCTTCATCCTCCAGACTCTCATCAGCATCCAGCCATCATCTCCACCACATGTTTCGTCCACACGCAGTTATGTTCCTACTCTCTCCTGTATTTTTATAACCAACACTGGAACTCCACACACTGCCTCTCATTAAGCCACTCTTTTTGCCTCTCAGACCTCCACAACTCACTCCCTTTTAATTTACAACGTTTTTTCCCCTCTCGTACTGTGAGCTACTCGTGTTGTTCCATTCTCTGTGTTTTTCTTATTTATTCTACACTTTTTGTGATTTTCATCTCTCAGAGTTATTACTCCTGGCTTATATTCTCTTATATCATCTCCTTTACTTTATGTTTTCATCTACACTCTCTTATTTAATTCTGTCTGTGAGCTTTGCTGCTTCAGTCTCAGTCCACCTCTTCACTATTGTGGATGATCCTTTTCAGAATTTATATTTATTTAGTTTCGTACTTTTGCCATTGCATTCTTCGTGTCCATTTCTTGTTACACCCGCGATTCGCGAAACAATGGGAGGTGTGTATGTTTTGAGAGGCGTTTGTGTGTGTGTGTGTGTGTGTGTGTGTGTGTGTGTGTGTGTGTGTGTGTGTGTGTGTGTGTGTGAACAAAAGAACTCAGTTTTGATCAAATTTTAATCGTACATGGTGGAAAAGTTCAGGGACAGCCAGTAATGATCTATAGTTATTAAGAACAAAAGGCCGAGAACCAAGGCCACAGGGCAAGTTCAAACGCTGACCTATCTAAATCAACTTGACCCCTTTTTAATTAGTCTTGATTAAACGTCCATTTAATGTTGTGAGTTAGGTATGAACGAAGTGATTGAATTTTTAGAACAAAGGTGAAGTTCACAGGGCAAGGCCACTTTATTCAGTTATTATCCGATTGAGACGAAACCGGACCTGTAAATACTGTACAGCTGGGGTAGACCTCACACACTAACCTCTTGATCGCTGTCAGCCCTCCACACCTTCCTTGGCATCGCATCTCAGATCTCTCCGTTTTCCTCGCTCTCTCTCTCCCTCTTCCCTCCTTTTCTCTGCTTGTTCCCTCCAGCACTCTTAATTCATGCCTCTTTCCTTCTTTGAATTATGCTCTCTCTCTCTCTCTCTCTCTCTCTCTCTCTCTCTCTATCTATCTATCTCTATCTCTCTGTACGATGTACCTCCACGGTGCCATTCCTTTCATCCCACTTTCCCTCACTCTTTGCCCTCCTCCATCTCATTTCTTTCAGCAGTCTCCCTCCATCTTCCCTGACTTACCACTTTCTCATCGCCCTTCCAAGCCAGTCATCATTTACTGCTCGCTTTTCCCTAGTCCTCATCTCTCCCTTTGTTCCTCTTCCTTTTCCTGTGTTCTTCTTCCTCAATATTTCTTCTCTCTTTTCTTCTCCCTCTGTACATTTTCTTTATCTTTCCTTCACAGCATTATACCTTCTACATCTGTTTATCTCCATCACAGCTACGTCTCTCTCTCTCTCTCTCTCTCTCTCTCTCTCTCTCTCTCTCTCTCTCTCTCTCTCTCTCTCTCTCTCTCTATATATATATATATATATATATATATACATATATATATATATATATATATATATATATATATATATATATAACTTCTTTGTTTGTTGTGCTTTCTGTAATTTTTCATTATGGTCTTTTTTTCTGATTTACATATACCGTTCATTTTGTCTGTTGCGTCTTTTCATTTATCCTGTCTCTTTATGATAAGTTTTTTCCTTTCATACCACCTCGCATTTTCCTGTTTCTTTGGTCTACATATGTCTGCCTTTTTGTCATGCCTCCTTGTTTTCATCTCTCTCCTATGACCCTTTTTTTTTTTTTTTAATTCCCGATTCACTTCTCTTCCTTTATTTCCGCGTATTATAATTTGGGCCTTTTCCTCTTCTCCTTTATTTTTTCGCTCATATGCCCCCCCCCCATTTTTTTTTTTTTTTTTTTTTTTTTTTTTTAGTAAGGCTTCTGATTTGTATATATTTATTTGTGTCTTCTGTGTATTCTTTATCCTTTATCAATTTTTCCTTCTCATGCTCCTGAAAACACCTCTTATTACTTGTATTATTTACATATTACTGTACTTTTTTTTTTCTCTTTTATTTTCCCTTTATTTATGTGTTTTTTTTTTTTTATCCCCTTGAATGCATGACTTATTATGTTTTTGATTTACAGATAGCTTTCCTTTGGTCTTTTTTATATTCCCCCTTTAGCCTCCGATCTTTTCTTTTTCCATTTCAGTATACCTTGTTAATCTTTGCCTTGTTTATGCATGTTACCTTCCTTATTGCCTGTTGAGGTTTACCTTTATCCCTTTGTTATGTGTCTGAGTTTTTATTTTCTGTTCTTTTTTTTAATGTTGGTAATGTAGCCTGCCACTCCGTTTCCCTCACTCGTGTACCAGTGGCTCCCCTTCTTGTAGCATAGATGGTGTAGTAGTCCTGGTTCCCCTAACTCGTGTATTCCTGACTGTTCCTCCTGTACCCTACATAATTTAGCAGTCCCAGTCTGCCTCACTCCTGTACCCTTCCGTTATGCCCTTCCACTTCCTGTATTATACTACGTTCTTTTTGCTTTCCTTCCGATTGCGCATGTTTTGTCCCTTATTCCCCCTCTCTTTATATTATATTTACATTTATCCATATACGCTATCGTTTTTTCTCATTCTTTTACGCTCATAATTCCTTTTTTTTTTTTTTTACGAACTTTATTTTTCGCTGACGAGATTTCAAGTCACACACACACACACACACACACACACACACACACACACACACACACACACACACACACACACACACACACACACACACACACACACACACACACACACACACACACATATGCTGTCTGCTGGTCACTCTACCTCTCTCACAATATATAATCCATTTCCTCTCCACCACTTTCTACTATTTCCTTTTCATTCTTTGTACTTTTCTTCTGTCTGCCTCAGCCTCTCTGCCTCTCCCCTGCCTTGTGTAACTAATGCCTCTGCCTTTCATCTCGTAGCACTCCCCTTCCTTTTTTCCTCCTGTTTTTTCTGCTATTTTTTTATCCACTTCATTTCCATGTCACCCACTTCATTTCGTATCCTGTTCATCCTTCTCTTGTTTTCCATGCTGTCTCTGGCTTTTCTTTGTCTCTCTCCTCTCCTTTCCATTATCCTGTCTCATTTTTTCACCTTACTCATCTTCCCTTTCCTTTTACCTCCACCCTATTTTTTTTTCTTTCCGCGTCTCCTTCCCCTTTTCCTCTTTACCTTTCCATTCGCTTTCGTCGCCTTTTCTTTACCTCTGCGTTCTCCTCTCTTTCTTGATTCCCTTCCCTCTGATTAATCTTCCTTTCATCTCTGTTCTTTTACTGTTTCTCCGCTCTTCCATCTCTGTTTTTTTTATAGTTTCTTCCCTCATCCGTACTTTTACTCTTTGTCTCGCTTTGACCACTACCTCTCTGCTTCTCCCTTCCTTTCGCCAACCTCTCCCTTGTTATTTTCCCTTTCCCATATACTTACATTTTCTCTTTCTTTTTTTCTTTCCCATGCACTTATCTTCCCCTTTCTGTTTCACTTTTATCTTTATCCTTTCCTCTCATTCCCTTCTTCTTCCATTTATTCCTTTTCCATTTTCCCCGTTCTCTCACATTCCTCCTTTCCTTTTTCCTTTCTCTTCACCCATTTTCCTCCTCGTCCCCTTCTCTCCTCTCCATTCACCCTTCCTCCATCTGCTCTCCCCATTTTCGCACCTATCATATGTACGTATTCATTTCCACTCATTCGTGGTTCCTTCTTTTCCTTTTCAAATCACTCCTCCTCTTCTTCCTCTTCTTCCTTCCATCTCCCATCTCCTTCCTCTTCTTCCTTTCACCTCCCATCTTCTTCCTCTCTCTCCTTCCTCCTCCCCTCTTCTTCCCCTTCTTCCGTCCACCTCCCCTCCTCCTCCTTCCATTTCCCGTCTCCCGTTCACTCTCATCATGGCAGCTGTCCACTCCTTCCGGCTCACTTCTCTTCCACTTCTCTTCCTGCTCTTCCTCTTCCTCCTCCCTTTCCTCTACTTCCTCATTCCTTCTCCCCATTCTCATTTTCATCATCGGTGCTTGTCCCTTTTACACTTCTTTTTCTATTTTTCTGTCTCTTCTCCCCCTCTTTTCGTCTACTCCCTCCATCCCAACCCCTTCCTCCTCATCCTCATCCTCCCCCCACCATCACCCTAATCATCACTGTCTGTCATTTCCCTTTGCCACTATCCTCATTTCACCCACTTGATCATCATATCCTATATCTTTCATCCCAAACCCCATAGCCCTCAGAAGAGTTTGATTGCTTTGCTTATTTTTGTCATTTCATCTTTTCTCTTTGATCTTTTGTTTTCTTGCTTTATTTCGCTTCCCCCTTTCTTCTCTTACTCGTCTTTAGTTTCGTCTCCTTTTGCTTCCCATTCTTCTTTCATTTTCGTCTCTTACGTTTCTTCTTTCATGCCGTCTCCTTTCTGTCTCTCGTTCCTTTCATTTTTCTTTTTCTCATTCATTCATCCCACAATTTTTTTTTCTGTGTTCCGTCAGTTGTTTCTTTCTTTCATCTGTGTTGTTTCCTTTCCATTACTTCTCGCTCTTCATTCTCTTGTTTCCTCTGCTCGTCTGGTTCCCCCCTCTCTATCTTTCGGTTTGTGTTTCAGTTTCGCATCTTTAGAGTTTTTCTTTTGTTTCTTCTCGTCTTTCTTCGTGTTCTGTTCATATTTTTCATGGTCTCTCTCTCTCTCTCTCTCTCTCTCTCTCTCTCTCTCTCTCTCTCTCTCTCTCTCTCTCTCCTTCTTCTTCTTCTTCACCCTTATTTACATGATTTATTATCGTCTTCGTCAAGGGAGTTGCATCATTCCATTCTTCTGTCTTCCTTCCTTTCCCCCTCTCCTTATTAGTCTTTGTTCTCCTCCTTCACTTTATTACTCTCTTTCCTTTATTTTTCCACGTCCACCTCCTACACTCCTATTACTCTCCGTCTATACCTTCCTCCCTCCCTCCTCCTCCCCGCCACAACTTCTGCCTTACCGTGGGCGTTTGTGATTCCTTCCTTTCTTCTCTTTTGCCCTTCTTCATTCCTCCCACTCCTTCCTCTCCTTCACCGCTCTTTTACTTCACTCCTTCCCCTCTTTCGTTTCTTCCTACTACTCTACATTCTCACTTTCATCCCAGTACTTACATATTTTCCCATTCCCTACTTTCCTACTTTAATTCTCTTCCAAATACCTTCTTTCTCACTGCACCATACCTCTCTTCTATCCTCATCCTCCTCTCCCACTCCTTCCTTTCCTCTTTTTCCCTCTTTCCTCCCACTCCTCCCTTTCCTTCACTTCGTCTTCCATCACCATAACTACAGCTTTATCTTCCGGCGGTTTTTGCATTTTCTTCCTCTGTCTTCTCTTCGTTTTATACCCCCCCCCCCCAATTTTTTCCCTTTCTCTTTTCCACTTTTTTTTTTTTTTTTTTTTTTTACTTCACCCCGCTTTCCCCTCCCAGTCAATCCTATATCTATTCCTGCTCTCCCATCGACCTAAATTTTCCCTTTTCTTTTTGTGCGTCCTATGCATCTCCCTCTCCTACTCAGTTTCTCTGCTTCAAATACGTCTTCTTCTTGGAATTTCCCTTCTGACTCTATGCATCCTCTTTTCCTTAATTCGTACATCCTCTCCTCCCAACCAACCCATTTTTTTTTTTTCCTTTCCTCTTCTTCTGCTTTCCAACCCAAAGTTCCCCCTCCTTTTCTCCATTCACCATTTCTTCTTCCACGCCCACTCCCTCACTCCGTCTGCCGCTCAGAGTTTCCCGTTTCCTCCTATGCACCCTTTCTTCCTTCACTCCCACATTCCCTTGCTCCTCTTCACCAGTTCCCGTATGATGGCGTCTTGCCCTTCTATGCCTTCCACACCTAATATTTCTCCTTTTTTCCTATACACACCTTTATCACCCCCTCTTTTTCTGATCTACCCCTGTGCTTCCAGTCAGATTTTTCCCTTTTTCCTCCCATGCACTTTATCCTCTTCCCTTCTCATTTCCCACACCTTCTCATTCCCCTCACTTTCTCATTCCCCACCCCTTCTCATTCCCCACCCCTTCTCATACCCCTCCCCTTCTCATACCCCTCCCCTTCTCATTCCCCTCACCTTCCCATTCCCCTCCCCTTCTCTTTCCCCTCCCCTTCTCATTCCCTTCCCGTTTTTATTCCCTTCCCCTTCTCATTCCCCTCACCTTCTCATTCCCTCCCATTCTCATTCCTCCTCCCCTTCTCATTCCCCATCCCCCCTCCGGTGTGATGTCGTCTTGTCCCCCTGGGCGTCCGTCCACCACAAGTTACTAACAACTTGTGGCGTCCCCTCGCACCACCGACCAATCCTATAAAGACACCCGACGTGAGAAAATTTAACGAGATGGCGCAAACAAGATCCACGAGAAGTTCACTGCCCACTTTTCTCTCTCGGGTCGTATTTTAAATTACTGTAACCAATTTGCAGGACACACGTCTTCGTAAGTGTTGACTGGTATCACATATCGTTTTATTTCTCGTACTTAATTCTTGATAATTTTACCTTGCTCTCTTATTTGATTCTGAATTTTGTGTTAGCTGTATGAAGGCAGATGTACTTACAAATAATCTTATACTCAATCTGACTTAACTGATACAACTGCCTGATATTTCGAAACTGAATAATGATGTGAAAAATATGACAAGAACAAATTATTTCTGACATTATTTCACAGTTATAGAGATTTATGTGTCGTAATACTTGGTTAAAATTCTCTGTGCCTTCGAGCTCTGGTCTACCTACCTGTTGAGATCTCCCAGCATCCATGTTCCCGATCCTCTCTTTTCCATTTCACTCTCTCTCCCATCGACTCCCCCTCACCTCTGACTACCCAGCTTGATCTCTGAGTGCCTGACCCCTTTCTTCCCTACTCCCCCTCCCCCCAGTGCCTGCCCCCTCACCCCTCAATCCACTCCTATGGTCTTCCTAACTTGACTTATGCCTTCCTGTCTCGTTCCCTCATTTCTGCTTCCTCCCTCCTTCCACTTCACCAGTCGACTTGCTGCCGCCGGACTGTATGTCGAAAGATCACTCCTTTTGCCCTGCCTCCTTCTGCATGTGTATCCATCAAGTCTAATGATTATCATCTTCACTAATACTTTATCTTCTACTCTAACACTTTCTGGTTTATATGACACACTCGTAGCTAAATGAAATCATGACACACTCGTAGCTAAATGAAATCGTCTGTGATTAGCTGGTAGCAAAATAGAGTTGTCCTGACCATGGGGAAGTTGATGATGACATTACTAACACTACAGACGTTTGTGGTTCACCCTCTGCTGGATAAAATCATTTGATGTTTGGTAGAAGATAATATTATAATTGTCCTAATCACTAAATTACGTGACAAATGTTTTAACCAGTCATGTTTGCCTGTATTCTTGATGGGCTGTATATACAGTATACCTGTACCCGTGTGTGTGTGTGTGTGTGTGTGTGTGTGTGTGTGTGTGTGTGTGTGTGTGTGTGTGTGTGTTTCCTTCCGTCAATAACAGATTTTTCCCTCAAGATATCCCTATTTCCCGTCAGCCACACTTATTCCCAGCATCCTTAGCTTTGGCTGGATGCTTGGTTGTCTGCTCGTCTGCCTGTCTGCTGACCTGCTTTTCTGCCTGCCTGCCTGTATGCTCTATTGTAGGTCTCTCCCCAGAGTTTTAGGTAAACTCCTGTTTGGAAAAATCTGCTCAGTTTCTTTTCTTTTTTCCCGCCCCCATTTTTTTCAAAGTCTCTCCTTTTGGGCCGGACTGCCTATATGAATCTCATCCTGTTTGCTTGCCACCTGTCTGCCTAACTTTCTGGCTACCTGGCTTCCTGTCTACCTACCAGATTGCCTGTTTTCCGTTTGTATATCTGTCCCGTCTGAATATACCCATGTCTGTCTGTTTCTTTCCTCTGTCTCTCTTCCTTTCTTCCTCTATGCCTGTCCACTTGTCTGCGTGTCTTATTGTGCGTTCTTGTCTACTTGTCTTCCTACTTGCTTGTTGTTCAAAGTTTGGTGTGTACCTAATCTCTAAATGAAGGAAATACATTAGCTGAAAAATATATGTTATGATTTAGCAGTGACACAAACAACACAAACGTTGTATTTTTAGTGAGTTCCATTTTAGACGTGAAGGAAGTTACTTTAAGGAAAACTTTAGCCCTTCACTCTTCTCTCTCTCTCTCTCTCTCTCTCTCTCTCTCTCATATCCATTACTCATTTTTTCCCGTTCCTGTTATACTACCACTATCTTCACTCATCTCGTTTACTTTTAGCGTTTCTTAGCTCCTTCCCACTCTCTTTACATGCGTTTAATACCAGACTACTTTCCTACTTTTCCCCCAGACTTTAAATTTTCTTATTCTTTACCTCCTTTTCCCCATTCCAGTATTTTTTTTCCTTCTAAGTTCAACTCTTTTCCATCAACCTGTCTCTTTTTTTCAACATTCCTTCTCCGTTTTCTGCGCCATTTCTTCCTCATCTTCACTATTTTTCTGTCTGTCCAAATTCTTCCCTTATCCACACTGACCTGTTTCATTATTCCAGAAATTCCATACCTTATTTCTCTGCCGTTTCTTACCCATTACCATTGTTCTCTTTTCTTCTACTTTCTTCCTTTATCCACACCTTCAGTATGAGTCTTCTGTCTTTACTTCCTGTCCCTAATCACACGCCCTTAATGTCCCCTTATTCCATTACTATCAGCTTTCTTTATCGCTTTCTCTCTCTTCCCCATTTCGACTATTTTCATTTCCTTTTTCCACACATAATTGACTCTTTTTTATACTTTCTGTGCCTACTCACATGCTCCTCATTCAGCCGTTTTTCCCCTGCCGTTCGCCACTCATCTTCCCCTGTCCCTTCCCTCCCACCCATGCTTTTCCTTCTCTTCCCAGTCACGCTTACATCCTGCACTTTTCATTCCCAGCCATTATCTCTTTCTAATACTTTTTTTTTCTTACTGCTACCGACCCAGTGGGGGGATCTCAGTTAAGTCAGAGTCACTTACAACTTGGACAAATATCTTTACTTCACTTACAAGATCTCTACACTGCAAATACTCAAATAAAATCAGTCAGGCACTTCTGCTAACAGAGTACACACTAAATGGGAACAGTTACGTTACTAGGCTGCAATGTAAAGGTTAACATAAATACAATTTCTTAACATGCGATACGACGGTTTGGAGTACTTATTGCACCATGACACCAAGTAACTTCAACTAAGGAGAGTGGCTTGGAAGGGGCCGGACTTGAGAGAGAGAGAGAGAGAGTCAGTTTCCCACCTCTAAATACTCTTGATATACCCAGGTAGCTACGCCACTTCTCCTTCTCTGCCCTATTTGAGAGCGGGACTGCTGTATAACTTTCCAAATAACTCCTAAAGGGGAAAGTCATGGAAGGTCACTCTGCTATGCTTGGCTACCGCATTCTCTGGGAGCGGTCCTCGTCACTTGGGTTTGGCAGCATCTCCATTCACTCTTTTCGACAGCTGAGTATCATTGGGTGTGAAGCTGAGTCAGTAGTCAGTCAAGATACGCAGTGGATTTGTAAACATCAAATTTTTGGCTTCAGATAAGAGACATCCCACTGTTGGTGAAAGATCGTGTAAGTTAGGTGGAATAATATACTAACAGTGTCCCGACCATGAGAGGAAAATGGTAACTATCAGCATTCGCAGGATCCCAGTATCACTGTTGGATAAATAATGATGTCTGCTGTTATTTGGAATGAAACACTATAATCTTACTGTTAATGATAACGTAAATATAAGTGCCGAGGTATATAAAACAGCAATCAGCAGACTGATATAGGCGCCTAAGAAAAGAACAAAATTACAATCCGGAGTGAAACACAGTCGTCATTCCCAACATGAGATATTTCCCAGACTGAGTTAAATTTCATGAAGGCAGGAAGAATAAACTTTAAGAATACACCATCGGGTTGAATCAGTTAACAAGAGAATAAAGTAAACACTGACGACACTTTTTTTTTTTTTCTGGGAAGCGAGGAAATTATGAAGAGGTTAATGAGACTGTGAGGCAAAACTGGCGCGGAATAATGTGACAGGGGAGGGGAAAGTAACGACGAGATTATTAATGCCCGGGCTTTATTGAAGTGTTTGGGTTAATATTCTAATGTGTGAGGGAGATTTATCGGGCGGGAACGAGAGCCATCTGTTGAGCGGGAAGTGGAAATGTATCGCCCCGTCCGCCGCCTGAGTAAACAAATTAAAGTAAAATATGGCCACATGTTTCTTTCTGTATCTTAACCCGCGCATGGTCGGGATAATTTTAGTCTTCTGTTTCAACTAATTCCACTCGATTTTTTTTTCTTCAGCTGAATATGAGTACAAGTGCCTAAAAGTGTTATTATTGGAACACGCATTAACCCTCTTATGGTTGGAGCAATTTTGTTATCTATTCCAGCTAAAAACAGGTTATATTATTCATCTGAGTTTGGATCGTAGGAGCCTGAGAGTAATAATCCTGGTACAGCACTATTAAACATCCCAGAGAGGGGAGTCTCTGTGAGTATGGTTCATGATAAGAGTTTGTATTGACGTGGTACTGTTGAGGACAGTTGTGCTGACGAGGGATGCCTTTACTTGCTGATGCTGACATAACTGGACGGATCACTCATTCGGTTATACAAAGATCACTAAATTCCCTTCCTATTCGCGAAAGCAGGACGGTGAACTTCGAGAGAGGAGCATCTTCAATCTACTACGGCCTTCTAGCATTACGTTTCAAATGAGCCTGGGGCCACAACAACAGCAACACAGTAGCAGACAACATTATCGTTCTGATTTGCAGCTGAACAATTTTGACACTATAAATTTAATATTCTGTAAAGCTTGTTAGGCTCCGAAGGTTGCATCACTGGGTTTCCTAAGTCATTGTTCAATCTCGTTGTTTTTTGTTATGCAGTGAATTCATATCTTACGTCCGCTTCTGTTATGTGAAATGAGTTTGCAATCGTACCGTACGTATTGGAAATGGTAGCCACTTGTGTAGGAATGAAGTAAAGAGGAAGTATGCCGGGGTGGCTCAGTGGTTACAGCGCTCGCCCCCGTACTGCAGTGCTCTGAAATTGGATTCGAGTCAATCCGTGCCAGATATTTAACGTGTGTGATGACAGTATATCCTGTCATTTACGAGCATGTAATTGGACTCCGTCAGTTCATACTAATGACACATATTCTTTGACACACACAAATAGAGACTGTTCACTGCAACCTGGCCTAACACTTTCATCCCTGCATTTTGATGGCAGAGTTGTAACAAGTAAC
The DNA here is from genome assembly GCF_032717465.1 of Coenobita brevimanus. Lineage (NCBI taxonomy): Eukaryota > Metazoa > Arthropoda > Malacostraca > Decapoda > Coenobitidae > Coenobita > Coenobita brevimanus. Next base: position 9,119,077 of record NC_136976.1, on the reverse strand, counting down.
ACTAGCTCATACTATTCATGAAGAAGTGATAGGGGGAAAGGATGTTGAACCAAAGTATTTGCTTATTTGCCATATAGCTCCGTGAGATAGCTGCAAAAAACGACGAACATTTTCTCCAGGTTAAGGTGGACGAACTATAAAGCAACAGGTGGACGTTGACCTGCACTCTTCACTTGGCAAGCAGCTCATTCTCGTTCATGCTTAGCCAGCATAATGAAGATAAATATCTGGTTGCTATTAATCCTTGATGACATGGTCCTATCTTGCTGCAAGATCATTTTATGGACTCATACAGTTACAGATACAATGGTACTGGTATGTTTAACATTGAGGTTCCTATGACTCATCTTCAACTGACAATATATATATATAAATATATATATAACGAAAATAACCCAATGTTAGGCAAAATAAAATACTAGTAATGAGGCAACCAAGAAAGACTAATGAAACCACCAACACACTCGGGCTTCCGTGGCTGTCCTGTAACTGAATTATATCGTTAGATGTATTAAGCAGACAAATAGACTATATTTCTGTGCATTTCATTCACCTTTTAAGTACAGTGACGCCTTTTCATTTTGCTATTGCTACCACTGGTGGAAGTTCTTGTAGTGAAAGGGTTAATGAACACCGTATCTGATCTGTGCAGTTGGACGATTTTGTCCCACGCTGAATTAAATCATTTGGTCTTTGCAAGATACGTGTTAAAAGCCGTCACGATATTAAGGGAATTAGCTGTCTCAGTGCAATGCAGTGCACTGCGCAGTTGACCCTCGTGCGGTGTGGTGCGGTGAGTCCTTCTCCTCTCTGGGGCTAAGATGCGAATGAATGTGTTTGAGTGGATGAGTATATTGGGAGTGTGTCATCCTGTCTCGGCTTCCTTCCTTTCCTTGGGGGAAGCAGCCTTGGTATATAGATAGATAGATAGCTGTCTCAGGCTCCTGTGGCTCACTCTCAGCTGAAGAGAATATTCGTGCGTAGTCTGGTGTAGAATCTTACAGTTGTTCCTACCATGGAAGCCGTAATAAAAGTCTGTCCTTGACTTCGCGTAAACTAAACACACAACAGGGCTTAGGTAAGGTATTAAAAAAGGGAGACGGGGAAGGCGAGAGACTCCCTTATCTGCGGTGCTCATCTCAATAACTTAGGCCATTGAGCTGATGACGCGTTATTCAACCACTGCTTTGGAATACAAAATCTGATTATAATCCAGGTTACTCCAGTCATACTTCCTTTGGTGTTACTCAAGGTATTCATTTTACCTGCCAAACGCACAAAGGGTGGATGGACACCTGAGACGAGTGGAACCAGCTCTCCCCGCACCCCGCACCCTCATTGGAACCCAGGCGCATTCAGCCACGGCGGAGGTTGTAAAGAAACGAGTGAAAAGAAATAGTGACTTTTTATTTTCATCTTTACCGCTCCTGAATACATACAACAAACGGGCATATTCTTAAAACGTAATTTTTAGGAATATGTAAGGCCAGTATTTTCCTTCGCTAATTTTGGAAGCACGTTACGAAAACACAGGGAACATACTGCAAAATTATGTCATTGCTGTCTGCACTCTAATGTGGGATGCAGGGAAATCAAGTGAAATAATGGTAACTGTTCCACAAATACTCATCAGAAGTGTGTGGTGTGCTATCCCCAACGTGAAGATGTTTGCTTCCTTCTGTTCGGTGATTTTTTTTTTTTTTTTAACACAATTCTTGCCACCTTCAGACATTTTTAGTCACATCAGTAGAGTTCTATATAGGAGGTATGAGATAGGAGTTTTATACCGGAGGTGTGAAATATACCGTAGGAGTTTTATATCGGAGGTGTGAAATATAGGAGTTTTATACAGGAGGTGTGAGATATAGGAGTTTTATACAGGAGGTGTGAGATATAGGAGTTTTATACAGGAGGTGTGAGATATAGGAGTTTTTTACAGGAGGTGTGAGATATGGGAGTTTTATACAGGAGGTGTGAGATATAGGAGTTTTATACAGGAGGTGTGAGATATAGGAGTTTTATACAGGAGGTGTGAGATATAGGAGTTTTATACAGGAGGTGTGAGTTATAGGAGTTTTATACAGGAGGCGTGAGATATAGGAGTTTTATACAGGAGGTGTGAGATATAGGAGTTTTATACAGGAGGTGTGAGATATAGGAGTTATATATCGGAGGTGTGAAATATAGGAGTTTTATACAGGAGGTGTGAGATATAGGAGTTTTATACAGGAGGTGTGAGATAGGAGTTTTATACCGGAGGTGTGAAATATACCGTAGGAGTTTTATATCGGAGGTGTGAGATATAGGAGTTTTATACAGGAGGTGTGAGATATAGGAGTTTTATACAGGAGGTGTGAGATATAGGAGTTTTATACAGGAGGTGTGAGATATAGGAGTTTTATACAGGAGGTGTGAGATATAGGAGTTTTATACAGGAGGTGTGAGATATAGAAGTTTTATGCCGGTGGTGTGAGATATAGGAGTTTTCTACCGGAGGTGTGAGATAGAGACCTCATTTACCCATTAATTACCAGAGGTTCTGTGAGATGTAGACACCCATTAATTACCAGGGGGAGAGATATAGACCCCCATTTACCCATTAATTACCATGGGGGGGGTTCTTTTAAACTTTATAAATCATCTGAAGAAAGGAACAATAAATAAATAATAACAATACGTTACAGAATTAAATGGTCACGCGTACGACCGTAAAAGATATGCATCGTCATGTAAGATATATAAGAATCTTTATCTTAGAAATTGTGCTTATTTCCGTTACAGCGGGATCCGGATTCAAAAACATATTCATGGTGGATTTTTTTCGTAATTTGGATTTGTGTTTGCACGAGGATTTGGAGACACGGGAATATTTTACACTCTAGTTCATCCTGTAGAAAAAGATTATTCTGTGTGATTATTTTTCTCCCATATTTAAGATTTGTTGTTGTAGGATGAACATGGGATATAGGTAGATTCTATCCTTTCCCTTCATTGTCCTTCCTGGGTATTTAAATCCTAGTGGTAACAGAGCAGTGACATTGGACGCTCCGCTACATATTAAATAATTCCGGAAGGCAAATGTATATAGTAATTTATCAGACACAATGCTTTCAACCTCAGCGTGAACAGGTTAATGATCATTCTCCGGCCACATAAAGTTCATTAATTGTGACATAGGGGGTCATTAGTCAAGCGCGGGCGGGGTTAGGTCAGGTGAGAGTGGGAATTAGTAGGTAATTATGTGCTACCGAGAACAGAGGGGAAATTGCTGTGGAGTTCTTAACCCCTTCAAATAAGAATTGTGTGTGTGTGTGTGTGTGTGTGTGTGAATCAACGAATGATGTCGAAGAATAGGAGATTCATGGTAAAAGTTTCCATCAGAACTCTTCGAGAGAATATTCCCAACTTGCAGACTCTTGCCAAATACAAAGAAGTGATGACAGAAGATAACATAATGCGTCAAATCACCCACACCTTGCATATTGGCAGAACACAAACCATATCCCGGGAACAGATGTATAGTAGCTTCAGATGTAGCCATAGACACGACCTTCTTGTAGATAAAGCTAGGTGTTTCACTTGACTTGCCGAATGTGTGTGTGTGTGTGTGTGTGTGTGTGTGTGTGTGTGTGTGTGTGTGTGTGTACAAGCACTATCGGCGCCCTTTCATCCCTTTTCGTGTACGTGAATATTTGCTTGCCCGCGTGTGAGATGGAGTCGATTATTTAGTGCGGTTGTCAAATGGAAGGCAAGTGTCGGTATATATTTATGTGTGCGTCTGTCTGTGTGTTGGACCGTGTGTATGGTTTTGTATGTGGACATGGATGTACGTATGCTCATGCTTGTGCGTGCATGTTTGTGTATTTGTGTACGTGTGTGTGTATGATGTGTGCTTGTATTTGTGTACGTGTGTGTGTGTGTGTGTGTGTGTGTGTGTGTGTGTGTGTGTGTGTGTGTGTGTGTGTGTATGCTTGTCCGTGTGTGTCTGTCTGTATGTGGGAGTGTTCCGCTGCAATGTTGTTCGGAATGATGCATGTAATTAACCGAATTGTCTTAGTTAATTTGACAATATGACAGATGGACGCTAGAATGCAGGCTAGGCAGCAAGAATTCATGGTGATATGTTTAATGGTAACGGTGGTAATGGGGTTGATGGCAGTGTTGGTGGTAGATGCGGTAGAGGTAGTATTGGTGAAACGGCGATAATGGCAGAGGAAAAACAAGTGTACTCCCTTGCTGGGCTCGTTAAAGCACTTTCCCTGCAGGAGACGTGGTGGCTTTACCGTCGCAAGAGCACTAAAATGGCAAAAAACACCTCGGATGATGTCAGTTTGGTTACACACACACACACACACACACACACACACACACACACACACACACCGACTATAAATGTAAAATTCTATGCACCCGACCACCCATATTTCACTCAACTAATCCGTATCAAGTGACATCCAGAATGACTCATAGGACATCAGGCTGGACCATATTCAGACTTACTGTAGTCATTGGAACATTAATAGTGTACAGTCATGCATACATACTACGGTACATACAGTCTACATACATACAGCCTTTTCTTTACATTCAAAGTCAGTGGTGTCCTTTGGATCTCTGGGCCTCGTGGCGTTCAGGCATTCTTCCCCATCCATCCGACGCTCAGAATTTCAATTTCCAGGAAGTGCTGAACCGAACTTTTTTTGTGAATTTTTAAACTACTATGACTATGTAATTTAGGAATTTGTTTTTACCAAAGACAGTCATTCTTACCAAAGAACATGTCATTCTTTATGTAATTTCTATAAAGGATATAGAAAAGGCTGTACATGATGGATTTATTTTTGTTACATCATACTCCAGTTTTCGTGATGTCACGACTGTTGCATGACTTGCACTGCTCTGTTATTTTATTCCATCTAACGCCATATGGTTTATATTGGCTGAGTCAAAGCAGCTTGAGTATGTTCACATTGTAACCACTAACCCTTTTATGGTCGGGAGAACTCTTATGTTCTATTCCAGCTAACGCCATGCGATTCTATTTAACAAAGAAAGTGCAAGGGCGAGACTATTAATGCTGATATCATCAACACTCATTACTTGGATAACTCTAGCGTTTTATTCTAGCCAACGGCAGACGATACTGCTGAGCTGTGAGCGAGAGTCCTTGTGGTCGGGACAAAAGCGTTTATTATAAGTAACACCAGGTGATTTTGTTCAGATGAGAGCGAGTAATGGGAGACTGATTGTAAATACCGCCATCATGGTTGGGACAACTCTAGTGTTCTGGTCCAAGTAATTCCAGGCGATTACAATCGACTAAGTGTGAGTCAGAGACGCCTGAGAGTGTTAACTTTAATTACCATGATCAGCATTATCTCCAGATTAAAAAATGTAGAGACTTTTTTTCCTTTTGTCGGCATTTTCTTATCCTCATTACATAACACAAAGTACAGTGAGAGCGACGCATGCTTGTTTTCTTTTTAACTTGAGGGGAAAAACCAGCTTCACCGCACCACCGTCAGTTAACCTTTAACACCCATCTGCACAGGGTGTACTCCCCCCACCCACCGAATCATCACAGTCCTCTTTTTTTCACACCTTTTTTTTTCTTACTTTTTTTTTTTTTGCACGTGATAAGCCTCCTCACTCCACCCTCGGATGGGGCAAAAAGTTAGAATGATGATGATGACCACCACATTATCTGTATTGGCCTGAATGGATCTAATTGGCGTTAAAGGACCTGAAGCGTGTCCGGATCCCGACGGTATATAACAAATATGACAAATGGTCTTCACCTGAATATTGCTTATTACGTAATGGACCTGTATGGGCCTAATAAAGCCTGCTGAGACAAATGTTGACTAAAACTGGTGTAATTGGACCGAACATGGTTGAAATGACAAGATGACTGAGTTGTACTGAACGTGGCTTGGGTGCGACTGGATGGGCCTCACCTGATGGAAGAAGACCCGCAATGACTATAAGCCAGAAAAGGTCGCAGTGGATGCAAAGGAATCTGAATACACATAAACCGTTGTACAGACCGGGATAATAAAATCTGTATTAAATTCCTACGAGCCTGCGAGTCTCCAATAAGCTGGATAAAATCATCTGGGACGAGCAAGAACTTTTAAAAAGTCATCGAGGTGAAGGAGTCTTCTCCCTCGCCTCACTCCCCTTTCCCTCTCTCACCTGTGTATCACTCCCTCCCATACCTCTCAGTCATTCCTCCCTCCCTCACCTGTTTCTTACTTCCCTTCCAGTCCCTCTTACGATCCTCCCTCTTCACTTTTCCACTAACCCCTTCCTTACCATCTTTTTTCCTTTCCTCCTTCTATTTTTCCTCCTCCCCCCTCTCCTACTGTATCTTTCCCATCTCTCTAATATCTTTCCTTTCCCTCTCCCATCTTTCCTCTCCCTCTCTCCTTCCTCTCCTTCTCTTCCTCCTCCTTCCCTCCCTCCCTCTGCTCCTCTCAGGTCTGTATCTAGTTGGGATTGCTGCTTCTAATCGGAAAAATGTTCGGCCACAGAAGTCTTGTTCCATTCACAGGGGGACCATAAGACCTCTGGGCAACATCTTCTCCATCCCAGTCTGTTCTTATTTAAATCCGAAACAGGGACTTGGACTGCAAATGTGACGATGGCTTGTCGTAACCTGAGAGAATAGCGAGACTTTGCAAAGGCTGAATATCTGACATAATAACCCTCGTGTAGTCAATATCTAAGTTTGATCCTTCTTCTTACCCGTTCTCTCCTCCTATGTCACACCCACTGCCCTTCCTTCCCCACGTCCTTCCCTCTCTCTCCTTCACCTGCTAATGTCACTTAGGCAGGCACGAATGTTCATGTTGTCAACACCTCCTGGCAGGGTGGGATGACAGGTGGCGGCCTTATCAGTGGCTTTCTCGACCCACTGCTGTTTGGACTTGCCGCCCCCTCGTCTCATGGCCAACTTTCCTCCTCAGGCCTAAGTTGGGAATACATTAGCTGTCTGTCTTTATCACTCACACTGCATCCTTGTCATTGCCACGTTTTGTATTGCGTCCTAGAACTTGGTGATTTATAACTCATTTTATTTTTCTTTTCTAACAACGAAGATCACTACACCAGTCACCTTAGTTGATGGCCAAGTGTGATCAGATTCGGGGGGTTGGTTTGACTACTAACCAAGGAGACTCATACCTGCCTCATAAATAAGTCTCATCGATATTCATGCATCCACGACTGTGCATTCAAGTTTAAGGAATGGCCTAGTTCCATCAGACGAAGCAAACCATCTAGAATGATTAGGGCGTTCCAATCAGGTTCACAGCCACACCTGGGAGTATTGACTTGATCCCCAGTTTTTAATGAGAGGTATGCTATTTCATGCCACCGAAGGGAAAAGGATGATCATTTACACTTTACTATACTTGACTAAGGTAGCCTATTCAGAAGTCTATACAGCACGAAGAGGATAATTTGGAATCGTCTAATAATGTTCATACTAAAATCATGTGAAGTTAGTTATCATGGGTTATCATTTTCTTGATCAGGTGGGGGAGTTAAAGCACTGTGCTGTACAATATTGGTGAACGCATTTTCTTCCACCCATCTCATTTTTTTTCACCACACGCACGCACACACACACACACACACACACACACACACACACACACACACACACACACACACACACACACACACACACACACACACACACACACACACACACACACACACACACACACACACACACACACACACACACACACACTCTCTCTCTCTCTCTCTCTCTCTCTCTCTCTCTCTCTCTCATCCCATCCATCAATAACCCATCCTTCACTTTTCCGACCTCACACACTCCACCATCACTCACAAGCACACAGCCATAGCCATCAGCCTCCCTGTCCATCACCACCATCCATCTTTCGCACCACCACCACCATCTTCCCAGCCGTACCATCACCATCACAACCTCTCCAAACACCATCTTGCTCAGTACCATTAAATTTTCTGCCTCCCTCGCTCCCTACAGGTTATTTATGGTAGGGAAATATCTAGGACTTGTGTTCCTAGAGCAGTTATATTGGAAGTTTGGTGTAGGCTCTGATTTTATGGCCATTGCAAGGGTTTACAAATATTTGGAAGGTTGAGAGGGCTGGCGGGAGGATAGTGAGTGAGAGCGGGAGGTGAGGGAGAGGAAGGAGAGGGGAAAGGGGGTAGAAGAGAGATGGGAGTGGACGGTAGTAGGAGAGGCAGAGCCGGTGGAGGGTAAGGGAGGGAGTACAAAGGAGTACAAAGGAAAGCAAACAGCAACAGACCTTATGGTCCTTTCGAGGCTGTTTGGTACAGAGTAGACTATGACTACAAGATCTAACTCTACATGCTGAAGGATAAGGATAGTAAAGCAAGAAGGCTCCCCCCGCCTCCAAACCCTCCAGCCAAAATTGGCAAGAAAAAGTGAGAAAAACCACCACGCAGCATGGAAAAACTGACATGGAAATTTCATAGGAAAGACTGAAAAGGAAAAGCTACATTCTATAATACATTATCTATAAGCTACCAATATGAATAACCTGAAAGAGAAAGTAGTAAAGTACAATGAGTAATCGAATAAATAAATAACTAATGCATGTCGCTGTACGGGTATGTTGAGTTGACGGGGCATCTGCGGACACAGTGTGGAAATTGCACAGTGCGGATATTCAGGGGTGGTGCGGCAGCCTTGCCTGGCGCTGTTAAGGTAGGCAGCAGTCAATCAGGCCCGAGCTCCATTCATTCCACTGAGACTAGGATCTTTCCCATGCGGGACAAGCAAACAAGTCACCTCCTGAAGCAGTGACCCCTGGTACATTAAAAAAAAATCCCGATGGTGGCCACGTAACTAACAGGGACCCTCAGTGATCCACAGCCCATCACAGGTCGAAAGTATGAGTAGTGACCGTTAACTCAGGGCTATCTGTGCATATCGTAGTCTGTGCATATACTATATTTGCATTTAATAAATTGATCAAGGCTCTAAAAAACTAAAATAAAATAAAACAGAAAATTATACATACACAAGTGTTTTATTGAGGAGTAAACATATTAAGCTGGGGGTTGGATGCCAAATACTTATCCAGGCGACCTTTAAGGGTTTGTACTGTATTACAATCTATTACGTTGGAGGGCAATTTATTCCATATATTTACAACTCTATTGAAGAAGAAATGCTTAGCTTCATGCGACTAGAATCGTTTGCCAATTATTTTATGCCCATTGCCTCTAGTGTAGTTCGAGTGATCAACTGTGAAGTATTATCGACAGCCATGCTATCATGTTCTTTGAATATCTTGAATACTTAAATTAAATCTCCTCATATCCTCCTTTTTTTTAGGGTAAAGAGATTCAGGACTTCTAAACGTTCCTCGTACGGTTTATTTCTCAATCTAGGTATCATCTTTGTCATCCTTCGCTGCACTCTTTCAAGCTTTTCCATATCCTTTTTATAATACGGTGACCAAAACTGAACGCAATACTCCAAGTGCGGGCGCACTAAGGAATTATACAAAGTGAGGATGATACTATCGGATTTATATTCAAATGCTCTGCCTATGAACCCAATCAATTTGTTGGCTTTTTTCACAGCTTCTGTACATTGTTTGCTTGGTTTCAAATCATTTGTTATTATAACTCCTAAGTCTTTTTCATGGTTTACCCTATTAAGCTGGACATTATTCATGCTATAACTTGCACTTACATTTTTACTGCCAATGTTTAACACTTTACATTTATTAATATTGAAATCCATTTGCCAAACTTGGGCCCAGTTAAACAGTTGATCAAGATCTCTCTGAATTGCCTGCCTTTGCAGTGCTGTATCTGCTCTGTTACCTATTTTAGTATCATCAGCAAATTTTGAAATCTTACAACACAATCCTTCGTCAATATCATTCACATATACTAAGAAAAGAACAGGACCCAACACTGAACCCTGCGGCACTCCACTTGTAACGTTTATCCAGTCTGACTCTTTTCCATTTATTACAACTCTTTGCTTTCGTCCGGTGAGCCAATCTTCTACCCACCCGAGAACACTGCCACTGAAACCATGTGCCTTTAGCTTCTGAAGGAGTCTTTTGTGTGGAACTTTGTCAAAAGCCTTCTGAAAATCGAGGTAGACCACATCAACAGATTTAGTCTCGTCGTACATGTCCAGTATATCATTGAAAAAGTCCAGCAGATTCGTGAGGCAAGAGCGATTATTACGAAAACCATGTTGCGAATCTTTTATGAGATTGTTTGTTTCTAAGTGTTTTACAAACTTGTCTCTGATAATAGTTTCAAGCAATTTGCAAACCACCGATGTTAAACTAATTGGGCGGTAGTTTTCTGGTTGGGCTCTGTTGCCCTTTTTGAATATTGGGGTTATGTTAGCAAGCTTCCATTCATGTGGCACCTTACTGCTCTTAAGTGATAAGCTAAAAAGTTCAGCTAAAGGCTTTGATATTTCATTCTGTAGTTCTTTCAATACACGTGGTGATATTTTGTCCGGTCCTGGTGCTTTATTCTCTTTTAATCTGTTTATTGCAAGCAATACGTCGCGATCGGTGACTAATGTCAGTGATTATGTTGCCCTCTTCTGTAGGAATGGGGGAAACAGTACGAACTGTATGTATATTTTCTGTTGTAAATACTGACATGAAGAAAGTATTAAGAATTTTCGCCATCATAGTTTCATCATCAGTGTGCTCTCCGTTATCTGTGACTAAGGGACCGATTGATGGAGTTATTACCTTTTTGCTTCTTATGTAACTGAAAAATTCCTTGGGATTTGATTTACTGATACTTGCAGTATGTGTCTCAAGGTTTTTATTACTGCATTTAATTAATTTTTTGGCTTTTCGTCGAAGGGCATCGTATTAATTTTTATCACTTTGACTCTTTGTGGTATTATAATTCTTATATGCAAGATTTTTTGCTTCTAGACAGTGTTTAATGTTGGAGTTCCACCATTTGGGTTTAGAATTTTTGATGGGCCTTCTGTTGCGCATAGGAATACATAATTTGATGGCACTGTTGAGAGTTTCTGTAAAGTAACTCCAAGCGTCATTGATATCTAAAGTTTCGACAATGGGATGCCAGTCACCTGCACCTGCAATTGCCTTTAATTTCTTAAAATTTGCTCTCTTAAAGTCGGGCACTTTCTCACAACTGGCCTTGACACTGTCTTCACTAAATTTAATGTTAAATGTAACTATGCGATGACCACTTGTACTAAATTCTTCTCCTACAATAACATTACTCACAACATTTTCTGATGTAGCTAAGACAAGATCTAGGATGTTAGCTCCACGTGTCGGATAATTTACAAATTGATACAAAGAACTTTCTTGCAAATTTGTATATAGGTCTGACCCTGTGTGTGAGGATAGGGCTTCTCCCCATTTTGGAACTGGTAAATTAAAGTCACCAAATATTACAGTGCTTTGCATACAAGATGGTTCGGCAATTTGATTGTAGATTTCATTATCGATGTTGAGTGGCTGACCAGGTGGATGATAAATTAACCCAAGAGTGATTTTATGACAATATTCATTATTAAGCTGAATATGAATAGTGTCGATGTTTTCGATACATGGCTTGGTAATTTCGACTGGATGAAATCCTGATTTAACATATAAGAACACGCCGCCCCCTGCTTGATTCTTCCTTTCACTACTGAAAATGTGATAGCCTGGTAAATTAAACTCTGCTAGAAAATCTCTCTGCCCAGTATTTAGCCACGATTCTGTTACTCCAACTACATCATAATCTTCGGTAAAGGCAAGGGCCTCTAAATCAGAAAATTTATTACGTAGACTATGAGCATTTGCAAGGATTGCTTTTATGTGCTTTCCTTTCTGATGTGGGGAGCTTCCATTATTTATTGATCGTATGACATCTACGTTTGTCTCCCGTGATGCTTGTTTTTTCTCCTGAAAAAACTTACGGCATCATTAAGCAAACGACCGAGACGGGCAGAACCAATGGCATTCAAGTGTAGTCCATCGTTCGTAAACAGTGTACGCTGCTCGTAAAATTGGTTCCACGTGTCTATGAACCGAACTTCTTCCTGTAAGCAAAGTGACTTGACCCTGTTATTAATACTAAATGCTCTGCTGAAGAAGGCATTCCCTGCATTAATCCTTGGTAGTATGCCTGAAGTTAAAATATGATTAGTTTTCTCCTTGTAGCGTCGGATCATCTTCCTGTACTTCTCCATCGGCTCCTCTGATCGGGTTCGCATGACGTCGTTGGTACCTGTATGAATGATAACAAGACTGTCATTTTCCGCATTCTCAAAAACGTCATCCACAGCCTCTGTTACGTCATCTGCACCTGGAATACAAAAACGCTTTCGTTTAGAGGGTGCCCGGCCGCAAAATTCCACCAACTGACCCCGGATGATGGAGTCCCCCACAACCCGTGCCTCATGGGGCTCATCCTCTACTTCTGTGAGAATCTGAAACTTATTGTATGTTGTTACTGGAATGATGCTTCTTTTCCTTACAAGCCTTGCACCATTCCACACTGGCTGGAACTCATTCTGTATGGTGGGGGGAGAAGTAACTACAGCAGGAGGAGGGTGGTCAACCTGGACTGCAGTTGGCCTAGCAGTGACATCGTCCTCTGCAGTGTGTCCGACATTACTCGCAATGAATTCCTCCAGCACATCTACTTTTCGGGTCAGACTGCTACTTTTGTTCGTAGCCTCGGTCAGCTTGTCTTCCAGGCTCTGACGTAGTTTGCACATCCTGCAAACAAAGGTGCGGTCTGTATAAAAGGATCCGGTGAAACTACCGGAGCAGGTTACGCAAATGATGTTCCGCGGCATTCTGAAATGCAAGGTAACTGCGAGGATTAATCAGAGAAAAAGAATCTGGTAATACTGATTAGTACCTGGAAGAGATATTGGAACAAGAATAAGTTATATACAAAACCTGCTAGAACAGTGACAATTTATGCAATGGTTACAGGTTTTACTGGTGGGGGTCTTGTTGCTGTTTAGAACTGTACAGGAATAGCTACCTTACTGGTTAGTAATACACCTGTTACGAAGAATGGAAAGCTAACCGTTACCTGGAATGAAGAACTAAAATTATACTACCTGAAATACAACAACAGTGAAGTCACAACAGAGTCTTACAATACACAAATAAGTTGTTTATCACCTGAAAAGTTACAACATATGAAAATACAATTATATCTTACCTATAAGGGTAACTGTAATCCTGGGACATTAACTGTTTTCGCTGGCGAAAACAAACAAACAAACAAAAACTAAGGAAATAGTACTCACCCACACACTGTGCACAGGGGAATGCTTAACACTAAATACACCAAGTATACTGTACCAGACTGCAGTTGTTTACATCTACCAACACAGCGGCGCCAACCACAGTCACAACTGATTGCCACAAACTGCTTAAATCGTCACAAAATCGTTCCCACACTACTGTTAATACACAATTACACTGAACTGCTGTATCACCAGAAAATAAGGCTCAGTTCATGCAAAGACAAGTCAAAACATTACAAAATTCCACTCAGCCTACATCAGCTCGAACAAAGAAATCAAAACAAAACAAAAGTTCCACTCAGTTCCGAATGGTTATAAACTGTTCTTACTGTTGAAACAACATACAGTTAACACTCACCCAACTGTAGCTCTAATTTACACGGTAATACTAATCACTTCCACGAGAACAATAACCACCCACCGCGAGCACCCTATTTGACGCCAGTCGTAGATAAACAAACACACGACCAGACAGAGCTTTTCACACTTAAAACACAGCAAAAAAAACTCTAGCATACACTGGACTTTCACACCTTTCACTGGAAGAATACTTCCAAGACACTTGTAAACACAGATGCACTATTTGCACACGGAATAATCACTCAAATTCACTCAAATCATGTAAAAACTGGTGAGTGAGAGCGGGTACGTCTTTCCACACGAGAGGGAGAGCCGGTGGAGGGTAAGACGGGGGGGAGGGAGGAAGACGGTAGTAGGAGAGGGAGAGCCGGTGGAGGGTAGAGGGAGGGAAGGAGGAAGTTGATGGAAGATGAGAGGGAAGGAGGGGATGGAAGGTAAGTAAGAAGGAGAGAGGGTGTGGAAGCTATGTGGTAGAGCGGGGAGAGGGGTGGAAGTGGGGGAGGGATAGGGTGATTGGTAAGAGGTGACTGAAGGAAGGAGAAAGATTGAGGGAGAAGATGAAGGTAGAGAAGGAGAAAAAGGTGAAGGAAATAGAAGAGGTAAAAGGGAGAGAGAGAAGTGGGAGAGGACGGTAGGAGAAGAGGAATAGCGGGTGAAAGATAAGAGGATGGGAAGGAGGAAGTTAGTGAAAGGTAGGAGAGAGGGTGTTTAAGTTAGATGGTAGAGAGGGGAGGAGGTGTGGAAGAGAGGGAGAGATGGGGTGATTGGTAGAGGGTGACTGAAGGGAGGAGAAAGATTGAGGGAGAAGAAGAGGAAGGAAAGGAGGTAGTGGAGGTGGGCGGCCAAACAAAAAGGAAGAGAGAACCACTGAGAAAATTGCAGGGAAGAGGAAAGGATAGAGAAATGGACTGAAAAGGAGTTGGACGAGGTTAAAAGGAGAGGAAAGGCTTAGGCAAAAGAGGTAATGAGAGCGAAACTGAACTAAAGACAAAAGAGAAACACATAGCTCCATTCATTTGCCTTTTTTTATTTCATGCATTGCAAATAATGAACATGACCATAATTTCGTGAGGCTAAGAGGTCTTTTACCACCTCTTCCTAACCATCAGTTTAGCACATAACGATTATATTCTTTGGCATATTACATTCTTTGACATAATACTGTCTCCTTTTTATATCGAAACTATCTGCCTAAATAACATGAAAGTCGATGCTGTCTTGCCAAATTCAGATTTTAAATGCTGATTGCCCTAACTTCTCAGTTCGAGTGATATTTCTTTTTCCTACTAGTTCAATATAATTTCATTTAATTTTGGGAAGGTATCTAGTACTGAA
The DNA here is from genome assembly GCF_032717465.1 of Coenobita brevimanus. Lineage (NCBI taxonomy): Eukaryota > Metazoa > Arthropoda > Malacostraca > Decapoda > Coenobitidae > Coenobita > Coenobita brevimanus. The sequence continues at coordinate 9,104,076 of NC_136976.1, read as the reverse complement.
GGGGTGAATAAAGGCCGTATTTAACTAAAGCTGAACAAAATCACCTGAAGTTAGTATGAAAACTGCATCATCGGAGTGAAGTGATTGTCAGCTACTAATGCATATTATCACTGCACTACGTCATACGTCCTTTGTTAAAAATGGAATAATAGCATAAGCTTTGTCTTCCTAAATTTTACTCTTCATCACTACCAGCATAATGTAGTTTATGTTATGCAGTACTTTACCAGCGTTCCTTATTGGGAATGTTATAGCCTAGACTTACAGTTTTCATCATTACCGACATTATGATAACGTAGTAGCCTATTGTGCGCCTCATGTGGAGTACTTTGCATGCTGTTTGAAAATCTAAGCACAGGCTTTTCTCTAGAGCCGTAATTTACCTGTATTCCTCTAATTTATTTATTTCCGTATAATTCTTGTAACTTGCTGAACGAAAATAAAGTAAGCATTTTCACGTAGGCCACAGTAATACTAGTGTAATATTGAAAGCTATCACCCAACCAAGCCTCGGCAAAGAGAATATCCACCCAAATGATGACAGCTGACTAGATATCAGTTACATAACGTAAAAGCATCTTTTAGTCAGTTGGTCTTAATTGCCAAAGTTGATAATCAGAAGTCGGCGCCGTAATTGGCTATAAAAAAAAAAAAAAAAAAAAAAAAAAAAAAAACGAAGGTTTGCCCCAGTTTCGCGATTTGAGGCCGACTTACTGAAGTCAGATTTGAGCCTCGATTCAGCATATGGCCGAGTCAAGCTGGCTGAGCCCGACGTTGTAAACTGTGAACCTGGACTTGGGACCATCCCAAACCACACTTCCAAGTCGGGATCAGGTCTCGTTCTAGTATTTGGGCGTAAGTCACGAAGCTCGTGGGTCACCATTTTAGGAACCTCCCCTGATTAACACCATCATGCCCTAAGACCCACCCTCACATGAGGATTAAAAAAAAAATAAAATCACCTGGTGTTAGCTGGAATGGAATATTAGAATTTTTTGGCAATAGGAGGGATAATAGGGTTCGACCTGACACGCCGCGTCCACGTCAACTGCTTTTTTTGGCGCGGTCGGGTGCGGGAAGTGTTGCATCAGTGTAACCCATTCAGGTCGCCCTTTTGAATGCAGGTGGGTACAGACAAGAATTTCCTTGAGTTACACTGATGCAGACCTTCCGCAAGCAAGCTTCTGGTGTGGACGCACGTGAGACTCCCCAAATTTGCACATATCCCAAATAAAATCGCCTTTGAAGTCATTTTGCAGTGGTTGGTAATATGTGCAAATTATCGCACCAGAGGCTATGTTGCAACTCTCCCTCTTGCAGTCCACGGGATAATAGAAAAGTCAGTTCTATACGAATTTCACTGCTAGAATAAACTATATTTTCCGATGGTTCCAAGAATAGAGAAATAATCGCACTGAAATGGAAAAGTTCAGAGCATTGCAAAGAGAATACCAGCTTCAGGACAGAAAAGTTTTTATGTCCATTCCGCGGCTTTGTACTAGAAAAAGTGCATTTTTGTGTGTTTGATCTTTTACAAAATTAACGTGAGATTTTGACATAAGAAAGGATTGAAATTTATTCAAGAAATTATGTTGCAGTGATTCATGAATTTCGGAAGCATTTGTTTGTTCCATTATTACCTTACCTTACCGTAGTGCCAGTCAAGTGACGCTGGCGACCATGGAGCGCCATTCTTCCCTCCCATGTGCCACTCTCACGATATCCGCCACACTCCATCTTCCGTCAGTATCATCCTGGAGACTGTACATGTACTAAGTCTTTGTCTGCCTCTTGCCCTTGTACCATCCACTCTTCCCAGCAGACAGTCACTCTCAAAGCCTTTGTCCCGTATGACATGGCCTAAGAACTTCAGCTGTCTTCTTCTGATACACTTCAGTAAACTTTTCTCAGTACCCGCTCTTCTTAATACATCCTCATTTGTGACCCGATCTGTCCAAGGAATTTTTAACATTCTTCTTATAAACCACATATCCACAGCTTCTAGACTTTTTTTCATCTTTTGGGTTATCGTCCATGTTTCGCATCCATAAAGCAATGTTGACCACACGAAACATTTTAACATCCTCATTCTTATCTCCAAACTCTTACTCATGCTAGTTAAAAGCCTTTTTAATTTCCTAAAGGCAGCTTTTGCACTTGCTGTTCTCCTTCTTATCTCTTTCGCATTTCGAATCCTCTGAGATCAGAGTTCCTAGATATTTAAAAGTGTCTCTGCTTTGCTTGTCTTCCCTGTACATTTATGCCCACTCTCAACCGCTGTCTTTTCTTGGTTACTCCCATTGTCTCTGTCTTCTTTTGATTAACCTTCAGGCCTCTCCTCAGACATGCTTCATGCAATGCATCTACCAACATCTGCAACTTTTCTTTCGAATCAGCCACCAGAACTGTGTCATCTGCATATCTAACATTATTCATATTCCGTCCCCCAATACTTATTCCAGCCAGTTCTTCCAAATCTGTCATACACTTTTGTCCATACAGGGAAAATAAATCTGGAGACAGGACACATCCATGCCTCACTCCTCACCGTATGTCAACCCAATCTGTCTTCTGGTCTTCTATTCTCATTGCTGCCTTTGATCCCAATAAAGATTAGTAATTAATCTGATATCTTTTCCATCCACACCATTTTCTTGTAACATATTTATCATTTCCTCATGCCGCACTGTATCAAAAGCTTTTTCAAAATCGGTGGAACACATATAAACATCCTTTTGCATTTCTGTCGCTTTCTAACATCATTCTCAATGAGAAAATGGCATTTATTGTTCCTTTTCCTTTTCTAAACCCATATTGTTCTTCAGACACATAACTGTCAACCTTTCAGTGTATTCTGTTTCTTATCACTTAATATGATCTTACCTATCTGGCTCATTATACTTATTGTCCTATGTTGTTCACACTCTATTGTTCCTTCTTTCTTAGGTATAGCTATAAACACTGATTCCCTCATCATTTCTGGAATGTAACCCGTATCATAGATGCGGTTGGCCATATCGGTTATCTTTTTCTTGATGTAATCCCCACCTGCCTTCACCATTTCGACTGAAATTTGATCTTCTCCTACAGATTTTCCTTGTCTCATACCTTTGATTGCTTCTTCTCTTTCCTCTTGTAGGATGGATGGTCCTTCCAATTCTCCCACGATCTCAGGTCTCTCACCTCTTCCATCGTCATACAATTCCTTCACATATTCTTCCCATCTTTCCAAAATCTCTGATATTTCCATCAATACATTTCCTTGTTGATCTCTTATTGTCGAGCTTCTTGTTGAGTTCCTCTTACCTGTGATCTCTTTCAATTTCCCATACATCCTACGTTGCAGGTGCATCCGGTCAAGTTGTTCCATTTCTTGACACGGTTGATTCCACCATTCCTCCTTTCTCTCACGACATTTCCTCTTCACTTCTCTATCCAGTTCTTCATATCTCCGTCGATTCCCTTTACAGCACCTTCTCTCTTCCATCAGCGTCAGAAGTTCCTCCGTCATCCACCTCTGCTTTGCTCTCCTCCTCTCCATTGGCACTACTTTCTCCACTGTTCCCAGCAATACAGTCCGTGTATTATTCCAGTCTCTCTCCCAACTTCCATTATTAATTGTTTCAGTTGTTTGTGTTTTGTGAATATGATTTGATATCCGAATGATAAGCTAGACGTTCAGGCAAACAGGTAGATAGATAAAACGAGATAGACCGATAAAGAGACAGTGAGGTGATAACCCTCCCCTATAAGAATTTGGAATAATTATGTTTCTATGTGTAGATACTGAGATACACAGAAACATGGATGGAAGGATGGATAGATAGATAAATAGATGGATGGACAGATAAATAATTAGATAGAATAAATAGGTAGATAGATTGATAAGCAGAGAGACATGTATAGCTAAAGAAAGGTTATATCAGCGCCCGTATTATACAGGCAGATAAGAGATAGCCAGCGAAAGACAGAATTTACCTCCATAAACGAGTGTCTCTATGCAAGTTCTGACTTTTATTTATGTATCATCCGTTTTTGTTTTATTTTCGCTTTGCTGGTCTCTGTTTCATGTTTGCTCCACTAGGGGGTGGTCCAATTTTTTTTTTACTCTCTCTCTCTCTCTCTCTCTCTCTCTCTTTCTCTCTCTCTCTCTCTCTCTCTCTCTCTTCCATCATTAACCCATCCATCACTCTCCCAACCTCACTCACTCCCCCAACTTTCAACAGGCTCATCAGCGCTCTCGCCTTCACCCCTTTCCACATCACGGCCCTCCCCATCACCCCTTTCCACATCACCGCCCTCCCCATCACCCCATTCCCCATCACCCATCCCCCCACTACCCCCTCTTCGCATCACCCCTCTCAGCATCGCCTCTTTCCCCATCACCGTTCTCCACATCATCCCTTTCCACATCACCCCTCTCCCCATAACCCCTCTCCCCCATACCTATCTCTTCCTGTCTGGCTTATTTCCTCCCCCTCACCCACCTTCCCTTTTATAACCTCTCATCACACCCTCTCACACCTCATTTGTTCATTTTTAATTCTTTTGCTCTCTTCTTTTCCATCCTCTTCCTCACCTTTCATTACCCTCGCTGATACACTTTTTCTCCTCCTCCTCCTCTTCCTCCTTTAATTTTTTTGTTTGTTTCCTTCCTCTCGCACCTCCCTCCCCTTTCTACCTCCCATATCCCAGATCTTTTCAATTTCTTTTTCACTTCAATATCTCTTCGAAACTCTCCTTCTTTTCTCTTCCACACCCTTCTTTACTTTCTTGCCTCTTTCTTTTTCCCTCTTCGTACCTCCTCCTGCTTTCCTCGCCTCTTCCACCCTCCAACACCGCCTCTTTTTCTTTATGCCTCATTTTTTATTCTCCCCAGTCTCCTCCTAATATCCCTCCCTCTCGTTGTCTTTCTCATCTCCTCCTTCCCGTTACTCTTAGACTCCCTCCAATTTTCTCTCCCCTCTGCCTCTTCCCTTTTTCCCAGTCTACTTGAACCTGTCCATCTTTTGTCATTATTATTATTATTATTTGTATATCGTTGTCCCTTGCTTTCCTTTACTTTGGCCACCCCCCTCCCTTCCCATTTCCTGCCTGTCATAACCCTTCTCTTCCTCTGCCACTGTTTACTCGCCCCCTCTCTCTGGTGTGGCGCGGCGCCCCCTTGGACGTGGCTGCCACTGTAAATACATCAGGGCGGGTTAGTGTCGTGAGGATCAGGTTAGCACGGAGGGTAAGGACGAAGGAAGTTTAGGATCATTTGTGTGTCCTCACTTCCTTCTGCCTCTCACCATAGCTATCATCTCTCCTCCCCTTCTGTGTGTGTGTGTGTGTGTGTGTGTGTGGTGCCGATTGGCTATGATTACGGGACCATTTTTGAACGGCAGGGGATAGATTTGCGTGTATGAATTACCGGTATGTACGGAGAAGCACATAAGGGTTTGGATTCCCGATGTTACCTTGGCAGCGGATGAGACTGATTAACTGGCAGGTGTATGTGGCTCGCAGAAGTAAAGAAAAAAAGGGCTATGTCTGCAGATGATTAAGCGTAGGAGATGGAGCCGGGGGGCTGTGTTAATTGATTGGCTGGTCCATTTCACTAGGCTTGCTGTTGATAATTTCGCTCTTTTATGCTTTCTCCTTCCTTATCGTCTGGATCCTGCCTCATTGTATCTTCAGAGGGGGAAAGAAGTGGTGGTGATGATGATGATGATGATAATGGTCGTGATGATGATGATGATGATGATGATGATTTCTCCTTTGGGCGTGGTCATACCCCTCCACGCAACTCGCAAACTGATACAACGTCAACTTCTCCCAGACATTCACCCTCTCTGGTGTGAATGGCTTGGTATAATCTTTGTAGTGCCTTGGGAGATGGATGGGAGGTGAAGGTGAAAGAGATAGTGATAGCAGAGATAAGACACAGATAAGACAAGAACGGAGAAATTAAAGGAGGAAAGATTGAACGAATAAAGGACAGAAAGGGTTTAGAACGACGAAATGAACAGACGGTAATAATCATGAGGCAGCATAGCAAAGAAAAATATAGGATGGGTGAGAGAAAATGATACGCTGGCGTTGCGGCAGATAGGACAGACACGAAAGAGAAAAGTTGAAGGAGGAAGAATGCCGAAAGACTGAGCAGAATTAAGGCAAAAGAAGGAATTGATTAGTGATGTATATAACAGACTGACAAGGAAAAGAAGACAAATGAAAGAAAATGACGGATAGGAGTGAAGACAGAGAAGGACAGGATGGGGAGTAGGAAAGCCCGAGAGAGGAAAAAATATAACGACGAACAGTGTGAGAGACAGATTAAGGAGGAGGATGGAGTGGATTACATGAGATAGAGACACAGGATTAGAGAGGTTTTTAAGGTATGTAGCAAGCTTAACCCTCTCTTCGTCTCGTTTTCTCTAGCATTGCATTCATGTTAATTCCAGACGATTTTATTTAGCTGGGAATTAGCCACAGAAACCTTAGAGTATTAAGACAGTATGAGGAAAACGAATGAGGGAAAGAAATGTGAAATGTGCAGATCGTCAGGGTAGGAAAAGGGTGGCGGATGGAAACACTGAGAGAGGAAAACAAGGAGTGGGAAAAGGTGAGGCAAGGAGACATAAAGCAAAAAATGGGTAAAGGAAAGATTAAATGGGAAAGAAAATGCGTGGAAAAAGCAACAAGAGGAGAGTTGAGACATGGCGATAAGAGACAAGAGGCGTATAGAGTGACATAAAATAGGAGGCAAGGAGAGAGAGAGAGAGAGAGAGGGCCCCATTCACCATCGGCTCCCCTCCCCATCTAGGCCGCCACTGATGACCGCCATTATGGTATCGAATAAATTTACTGTTGTCGAGCCGCTGTGTGTGTGCGCTGTTAGCCTCATGATGTTTCTCGGTCACCATCTGTAGCTGTTTCACGGCCATTGCATCTCCTCCTCACCATCTGGATCACCATGATCTTCCTAATGGCCCAGCTCCTAGATCACCATCTTTTTCTTGGTCGCCGTCTTTCCTTCTAGTTATCATTTCCGCTTGCACCATCATTTGCATGGATTACCCGTGTTTTCCTGGCTACCGTCTCACCTTCTGGACTTCATCTGCCGTTTTGCTCGCCGTCTCCTCGATCACCAGCATTTTCTTAGACGCCATCTCTCCTTTTGCTCACTCTTTAATCAGTATCTGTCCGTGTCGCCATCTCCATCACCAAACATTGGCCTGCTTGTCTTTTCATAGATTACCATCGTTTATTTGATCGCTGTTTCTGCTTCTGGTCACCATTTCCTAGATCATCATCATTTTCTTAGTTATTATTTTTCCTACTCACCATTCTGTCTATCACCAGCATTTTCTGCAGACAATTTACTGCATCACCATCTTTTTATGGCTACAATTCCTCTGGTCACCACCACCTGATCACTATTGTTATCAGTTAGCTGTCTTCCTTTCTATGTTACATAACTATTTGGTTACTGTCCTCGTCGTTATTTTTGTGTCTGTGTTGTTATTATACCCTGTTCATATACACCACCATAACTCACTTTTGCCGGTCACCATATGTATGGCGGTATCACCTCGCCATCACATCACTTTCATACTAATCCGTTTTAGAGAGAGAGCGAAAAATAGCCTATATAGATAGATAGATAGATAGATATTATATATATATAATATTTATATAAAATATATATATAATATATATATATATGTGGTAGGTGGGGGTGCTCACCATCCACTCGCTCGATGTAGTGCTGCTTCGAGTGTTAGCCCTTTCCTCTCCTCCATCCTTCTTTCCTTCCATCCTCTTCTGTCTTTTTTTCCTTCATTCTTTCCTCTTCCTTCTGCCTGTGGGTGACCCTACACTGAGTGACAAGCCAAATGGTTTCCTGTACACCAGGAAACCATTTACAACGCTGGGTGGTGACCATATAACCAAATTTTGGCACCTGGTGGTTTAATGGGAAATTATTGCGCTCCAATCGAATTGAGCCGGTGAAGGTTTATATCCAAGGGATGGTTGGGGTTTATTGCTTATGTCATGCCACTCAGGGATGAGTGAGGCTGGTCACTTTCATCTTAAATGTCGGTACCAACTGCCTAGCCCGGGCTCCTACGCTGCTCATGGGGCAATGTAGGATTGGATGATGGATGGATGTATATATATATATATATATATATATATATATATATATATATATATATATATATATATATATATATATATATATATATATATCAGCATCATATCAGTGTCATCATATTGGTAGATCGCTGTCATACTGTAAACTGGTATATATCACCACCATCAGTTCAGCAGCATATACAGTAATCATATTAATCCATATCATACACACCAACAATAAGACATTATTCTTAAAATGAGTTCGGTTGAAACTAGTGGTTCTTTTCAAAATATTGTTTCTACATTCAAAACGAACAGGCAACAGTGGTTGGTGGTTGATGGTAATCTTAGTCCCTCTAATACAGCTAAGTCTGCTGTACCACAGAGTAGTGTTGCTGAACCTCTGCTTATTATCAGCTTTACCAATAATATGAGGTTTGGATATTCCCAGGGAAAGATTGCGCATGTTGAGGATACGTCTCTAAGTTTATATTTCTGCTCCTGCAGTAATGTATGAGTTCTGACTCTTCAAAAACTCACAGTTCTTTTGTCTGTAGATCTACAATAGGACACTCCTTCGTTTGCATCCTGAATTGTAATTTATAAAGCGTAAGCAGTTAATGCATTTCAGTGTAGTTTCTTGGTGTTGCCACTGATGAAAAGCTCTCTTTTGAGCCACACTTAATCTCAAATGTTCTGTCAGTATCTCAGAAGTTGGCCTCTGCCTTAAAAAAAAAAAAAAATCAATATATTTCCTGCTTTCAGTAGGACTTCTCGTCTGGATTCAAGTTTACCATTTCCTTTTTCTTCCTCTGTCCTTTAAATCTGCACTTCCCTCAGGCTGTTTCATTCTTACTAGTCAATAACCATGCAACACAGATTAGTAAATCCTCCTCGTATGCATTAAATTTCCCAGATTCATTTACTCTAACTCATCCACTTTATTAAGTTCACATTAATTTGTCTTTACTTCATATCTCAGCATCTGGTATTTTATTTTTTTTCTTTCATTGAATTCCTGTCTCGTCTTTTTCTTAATTTCCTCTCATTTCACCATGCATGCCACCATCATATGACCAAATAAATCCTCACACCGTTCATTTTCAGTTTTCGTGTCTACAGCATTCCCAAACATATCGTACAGGCACGTAATCAGCTAGGTTCCTGTCAGTAATCTCTCCAGTCTCACCATATCACGTACAATAATAAGGCTTCCGTTTGTTTGAAATAAGAAATACTGATTCACTATCTTTCCTGTCCCAAATTTTTCAGTCATTGCCCATTATCGTTCTCCGATAGCACTCCATAACGACCCAATACATTGTTCATAAGGACGATGTCAGGTCTTGAGGTCTACCTTCACAAACCTTCCTTAATTCCCAGACAGGTGTACGATTCATTTACATAACTAATCCCGGATCCAGACCTTCAGTTCTTCACGTCTGTCAACACAGAGTGGATACTCAGTATGCAGTGTTATATTCACCATGTTAAGTTCATACGTCAGATGCATACACCTCGACCTTATGCATCTATAATCTTTCCTTCTTCTCTGTCATGCATTATTCATCACCATATCAATTCAGTCAATACTCCGTGCACGTGTTCACATACCTGATCATAACACATTTCACACCTCTCCATTCATCCCCTTCACCCCCATTCACTCTCTTTATAGATCTACCTCGCTTCCTTCAACACATTACCTACTTTTATTTTCATACCAACTTTACTCACACCTCTCACTTACCTAGTTTTGCTGAACCCACTTTACATCATCCTCAGACCACTATTGTATATCCTTTATCACCATCAATCACTATCATCATTTTATAACCCACCACCATCGGATTACCAACATCATTATCATCAGCACAATTTATCACCTTCATCATTATCTTACTGGTTTTCTGCCCCTTATTTTTTTTCATTATTTTTAGGTACCAGGGGCGTATCCAGGGAGGGGTGGATTTGTTGCCAGAAAAGTCTCTTCTCCCCTCCCTTTCCTCCTCTAGGGCAGTGATTCCAAGCTAAAGGTAAATTGAGCTGCGCTGGACCATGAAACAGTCAAAATGGGTGAGGGGGTGAGGGGGGGAGAGGAGATATTTTCATCAGTTTAATGCAAATGAGGATCCGAGTAATTTCAGTCGGGTGAGGGTGAGATAAACATGGGAACCAGTTTTCTAAGGATGGGCCATTCAGCTGTTCCTGTGTGTGTGTGTGTGTGTGTGTGTGTGTGTGTTTATTTCGTAGATCACCTGAAATATTTATACACACTTTTCATGTAGACTTCCAGAATCCCACCAAAGTTTATGTTACTGGTTGGACTACTCTGTGTTCCTCCTCCTACTCCCACGCCGTCAAAGCCATAGCAGCTGTGGGTCTTTACATTGTGGAAAGCCCCTACCCTATAATCCATTGGTTGTCCTTTAGCTGACCATCGAATCTTCATCCAACGCTTTTAATAGTCACTTTATCTTGTCCCCTTTTCCTGAGCGTGATTAGTGTATACGATTATCACAATGTACTGAAGAGACCTTTAATATGCCCTTTGTCGAAACAACTCTATTTTAGCTAAAACCAGACTTTTTTTTTTTTTTTTTTTTTTTTTTTTTTTTTTTTTTTTCCAACAGAGTGAGCACAGGCACCAGGGAGTGTTAATTCTGTCATTACCTTGTCATGGCATGGACACCTGTAGCATTGTTTTCTGGTATTTTTTCAGCTGAGAATGAGGTAATTATCTTGACAGTCTGGATACTGCATTAGCTTTTCGGTATGGTGGCAGCTCTATTAGGCTGATTTTCTTCTTTGTCCCCTTTTATAATGGATGGAGACGCCCGCCATCCACTCGATGTAGACCTACTCACAGGTGATTGAACTCTGACTGACAAGTCAAATGATATACTGCACTGCAAGAAATTACAAATTACTCTGAGGGGTAACCATACAACCGACATATGGACGCCTAGTGTCTAAGGGGTTAAGGCTCTCCATTTGATTGTAGACCGAAGAGGTTTAAGTCCTAGGTGTGGCTGAAGTCTGTTTTTACATACTGGCACGCAAGGTAGAGTGACTGATCCATTCGCCTGTAATGTCTGGACCCGGCAGCCTCGCCCAGGGTCCTTACGCTTCTCATGTGGCAACGGTGGATTCAGAGATGGTTGGGTGGATACCAACCGGCATTTGTTTTTGGCTAAGAAGAGACTGTTCAAATTGAAAAGTTTTATTGATGATCTTCAAGACTGTCAGCGCGTTAAATTTTTCTTAAGTTATGTAAGCCGTATAGAGACAAAAGAATGAAGTAAAAAAACAAGCAGTCATCGTAGTGAAATGATTGGCCGAGATTGTTTGCGCTGATGAACTAACAGCCCAGTGACTACGACGTACGAATTTTCATTTTATGTCAACACTCCTCGCACGATTTTATCCAGCAGCCGTAATGCCATTGCAGCAGAACAGTTAAAGAATAAGTGGTGATCAGGAAATTCGTATTCCATTTGTGCTTGCTCTTGTCAATTTTACATACCCCCGATAAAGCCCTCCCAACCTAAGGGCTAACGAAAATTAACAGCTTGAAGTGTTATTAGAGGATCTTAACCAGTTCTTACTATAAAAAAGTCTTCATACTGTTCATTATTTCGAAATGTTATTTGCCTATGTGACACTCAAGTAGTTCCTAGGCATTTAATGTAAAAATTTTCCTTATTCCATTTAATGTTCACCTCAGCTTAGTTATGATGTGCGTAGTAGGTCTGTGATGAAAACTAAAATATTAACATGCAGTTTGACGTGCAAATTAAGGTCACTTGACCTTTATATATATACTAAACCACTACAGTATACATGCAATAGTATAGGCAATTTAAGCTGAACAGCCTTTATTAACACAACCACATTATATAAACAATTTCATGTTCATCTAAATCCACGCATGGTCTAGTCTTCCTGGGCATCAAATTGTAGCTAACACCAGATGTTTTTGTTGGGCTGCGGGTGTGTTAGTGAATCTTGACCGATGAATTACTACAGTCGTGAGTCCTTTCATAGTAGGGACAACTCGAGTATATTAATCCAGTAAGCTTCGGGCATTTGTCACCATTACCACAATTACAATCTCCCACTTCGATCATCCCTACCAGAAACCTTCATCGCAACTACATGTGTTTATCATCTTCCACATATTCATCACCAATACACAAGCTTCTCTTTACCCCAGCAAGTTCGTCATGACCATACATACATAATCATCATTACCACAAATCTACAAGATTATAATACGCTCATCACAAACACAACTTATATTTACTGCTAGCAAGACTCATAATAAACACACTCACCTCTAACTATAACATCCTCACTACCACATATTTTTTCACCGACTAACATTCACTGTTTCACATTTCTGCACCTCGCTCTCTCCCTTGCACTGTTTTCCACCATTTTTCAGAATTATAGGTAATGCGATTATTCTGACGATTACACACACACACACACACACACACACACACACACACACACACACACACACACACACACACACACACACACACACACTACATTTTTCTGTTGGTTTGGTATATGGTGTGGGGGATTTATGTGTGTTCTCCGTCGATTTATGTTTATTGTCGGGAGATTGGCGCCATGTGGATCCCGTTATATATTTATTTTTGACGTGTGATATCGCCTGTCGGGCAGCGTAAGTCATTAATAAAGCTTTCACCCTGCATTACCTCACCTGCATCAAAGGGGGACTCTTGCGGGATGAATGCAAATGTAAATCTGTTTTGTTAGTGCTGTGACGTTGTGTGTGTGTGTGTGTGTGTGTGTGTGTGTGTGTGTGTGTGTGTGTGTGTGTTAAAATTGTGGCCTCTCCAGCTCGGTTTCGCGGTCGCCATAACAGAACCGTCCTAGTGAGATCGTCCCACTTTAAGCCCCCAGTGACCCAGGCTTTCACGAGTGGAAAAAATGCCCTTTGATGTCAGTTCAAATGGTAACATAGCACTTTCTCCACTGAGCTTCATTTTTTGTATGTATATATATATATATATATATATATATATATATATATATATATATATATATATATATATATATATATATATATATATATATATATATATATATATATAACATTCGATTCCTGTTTTACACTGACTTCCAAAACCTTCACGAATTGGCCTGTCATCAAGCAGCTACCAGTGTTTTGTTCTTTCGAATATCGTCCCATAATGAATTACCAGCTTACACTGTTATAAGGTCGTATTCCTGAGTACCCAAACTGGAATACCTTAGTCCCCCATCTAGTGTACCGTAATGATCCCCTTCCTATTATAGCTTAGTCTTCACCTGGTACACCTTATTCCTCCACCTGGTACGCCCTAGTCCCCACCTGATATACCGTCGTCCCCTGCCAGATATCCCCGAGTCCCTGTCTGGTAAACCTTAGCCACTGCCTGGTAAACTAGTACCTTAGTTCTAGTCATAACTGGTATTCTTTAGTCCCCAATTTGGTATACTGGCTCTTTCTTGGTATATCTTAGGCCTTTTTCTAGTACACATTAGTACACCACCTGATATACAAGTTTCCTCAGTATTAGTCCTTCTAAATAGTATCTTAGTCTCCACCTGGCGTACCTTAGCCTCACACCAGGTATTCTAGTTCCTCATTTAGTATATCTTCGTCTCCACCTAGAATACGTTAATCTCCCACCTGGCATGCCTTAGATCCCTACCTGGTCTATTGTCCCTCTATAAAATTCGTCCTTCTTAACTTGGTGGATAGGTTCTCTTTCTCGGCCTGCTTCCCATAGAGCAGTGACAGAATAGGACAATACTACGGTTCTATATCCATCCCATAGTACTCATTCGTTTTCTGGTGTACATCTCTTGTTACAAAATAAGGTAGTACTATGGCTCCACACAGTTTCCAAAGTACTTTTCTGAGACCAGCATCGCATTATAGTGTCAACCCTTTCCCTGTTATCCACGTAATTATTTTGCGAGAGAAATTTACACACATGTTTATACTGCCTGGTGATTGTATTTGTTGGTCGATTCCTCCAGCTTGTGTCAACGTTTAACATTGACTCTGCCCCATGACCTTGACCTGCGACTAAATGCTCTCATAATCGAAAGACTTCATTCTTTGGTGACCCATAACACTTCCCCTCCACCAAGTTTTTCCTTGTTCTGTGACCCTGACTTATGACCTTTCCCTGCGACCTTGTTCTAGAAATCAAATACCGTAGCTCAATTCTTGGCATACCCTGAACTCTCCCACAAAATTTGGCTCATTCGGGGGAAAAAAAAAATGACCTTGCCATGTGACCTTAGCCATTGACGTATTGTTCTTTAAACCAGTAAATCAGCCTCATGACTGATCCTCAACCCTTATGTCAAGTTAAGTCCAAATCAAGTCAAAACTGTTTTAGTAATCTTGTTCACACAGACACGGTGACTGAACTTTGACAGTGGCCTGTAACGTTGACCTGAGAATAAAGTGGATGTGCAGGGTCTCCCTGTGCATTCAAAGAAAACATGGAAACCATACCCAGTCCTGCGATGTGTATGCCAGTTTCGTTGAAAGTCATGTGCTCACTTTCTCCTATTTCCGATCTCTTCTTTCTTTTTTCTGGGAGGGAGGCTGACCCCAGCCAAAAACCACTGTGGGAGCCACACTCCCCAATTATCGCATTACGGTTGTCAGTCCACTGTACAGCATGTAATAAGATATTAGAGCTGTATCTGCCCTCCATTCAACATTTCTGAGAATTTCTAATTTGGTGAGAGGGCTGACCTCTAAAAATCATGGTTGGAGAACTGCATATAGTAGAAGACCTTTGGAGTAACCAGACGAATTCACGTGGGAAGTTTCATTCAAAATTTTCTCTTATTTCTGATTTTTTTTTTTTTTTTTTTTTTTTTTTTTTTTTTTTTTTGGTAGGGGGCGTCCCCTCCAAGAACCATTGAAAGGGGGGGGATACCACACTCCTCAGATATCGTATTATGGACGAGAGCCAATTGTACAACTTATGCTAAGATAAAGCCATATCTGGCTTCCTTTCGCTATTTCTTCTATATTTTTATTTGATGAGAGGAGCTGATCCGCCTGAAAATCATAGTTGGAGAATTGTATATAGTGGAAGGCATTCCCGGCAACCAGATAAACTCACCTGGGAAGTTTCATGCAACTCCATCAACTAGGAGGAGGAGGAGGCTGAATCTCGTGCAGCGGTATTGGGCGAGGTGCCTAAATGATGCCATCCTCCTTCACACGATTGATAATTGTTCTCACCTTTGAACCCCAAATAGTTCATGCATTACTTTCAGCTATTTTACCAAGTTTGTTCCAAATCGGATAAAAACTCTCAATGCTGACCTTGCGTACTCAAACTGTGACCTTGAAATTTGACCTATTTTTCTCATTAAACTGTAGGTCAGCACCTTGGTTTTCCCTCTATCCTCCACCAGATGTCGTTAAAATCGGCGAAAAACTGTTTATATTGTTTAGACAGACAAACTGACAGATACGTTGAGCAAAGCATAAGATTCAGTCTTGTCTCGCGAGCACGGGTGTAAGTGTACTCTCAGGCTTGCGGGCAAGAATTGTCCAAATAACAAACTAATCTAGAAGCAAAATTTCTTCAGCTTTCCAGTGGTGGTTTCGTTTCCTTAACTGAATACGAAAAACTATTCGAAAGGGGGGAAAGACCCTGCAAAAATGACAATTTGGCAAGCAACTCCTGACGTTTGTCTGCTGTGACTGCAGGAATGAGTAGAGAGTTGCCGACTGTTTAATTTTGTGCCACTTGTGTCCCACGACGATGCATTGCAATATGGTATGAATTACAGTAAAATCTCAAATTTCGATGGACATATGTACCAAAAAACCGCATCTAAATTCAAAACATCGAAATTTGAACTGAACTTATGGGAAAAATCAATTTGGGTCCAGGGCCTCCCAACTTCACTACGTAAAATAATGATTTTTTGCCCACACACCCCGTAAACTTTATGAACTATAAATGTGGTTAAGTAACTGTAGTTCTGCACTGTATTGCCATACTGTACTGTAGTGTAGAATACAGCAAAATTTGTTACAGTTTGTCAGTATCCTGTCACAGTTTTTATTACATTAGTTACAGCACATTGTACAGTACAGTACTAACCTTAGGTTATGGATTATTATCATTTGGCTGGCTTGTGTTAGTGGTGTGTTGCAGGGGTGGACCACTTAGTTGAAGTAGCCTCCTCTGTGGAGGTATCCAACCCAAATTCCTCAAAATGAAAATCATCCTTATGTATCTGGACATCTGCAGTGTCAACATCTTCCTCCTCACCCTCTTGGATGGTTATATCTTGCAACACCCAAGTAATTGTCCTGAAGGTGATGATCTTTGACTGTTTCTGCTTATGAAGCCCGTGACAGCATCGAAATTCGCGATTTTGCATCGAAAAGTGAGGTAGGCAGACCACTCCAAAATGCATCTAAATTCGAATCATCGAATTCTAAACTGTCGAAATTTGAGATTTTACTGTACCTGAAAACTCTTCCCTCACGAACAGTTTGCGTGGAATTGCTGTGACGACCCCGTCATTGAAGTATGGATCCCAAGTGGAATTTATCGCAATACCAGCGTCGTTTTTTCATTATTATTATTATTGTTTTTATTGCAAGGAAGGAACCAAAGGCCAGGAGCCCACAAACCGTTCCTTCCAAGAAAGTAGACAATACAAAAGAGACCCAAATTCAAAATCCGTTCATTTCGAGATGCCTGGACACACTGCGTTTGAAAGAATGGTGATCATAGGAAGTAGGAAATACAGACGGATAAAGAAATCTTTGATGCTACTAATGCCTTCAAATTTCATGATGGTTTAATCCCAAGTTATAGCTCGGCATTAAAAATGGAGAAATTACATTTTTATGCCAGGTTAAAATGTGACAAATTTATTCCCTTTACTAGATATACAAGCACCCAATAATACCTCCCCTCTACCCCCCGCCAGGATAGAGCAAGCAAAAGTCGTTCCCCAGAATTCCGGATAATAGTGCAGCCTCTTAACTTCGTACCCAACATGTCATCTGCTACTCCCCAGCTCTCACTCTCACCCTTTCTCTAGATAGCCCCTAACCACGTCATAATCACGCACGTCCTCACAAATTAGAAAGTGTGATAATTGCCGGCCAGGACGAATGAAAAACTCTTTAGATACGGCTCGTTGCCCTGCGAACATCAGTTCTCTTGGAAATTGTTGAGGGTTCGAGATAACGTGTTTTTCATGTTTCCCTGCACCCTTACGAGAAAAGAACCCATTGCTCGAGCCTGGAATATTAAACACAAATTATGAAGGAGGAGGAGGAGAAGGTTCGCAGGAAATGAATCTACCTGACTTGTGGGATCCAGTAGGAGAGAGAAAAGGGAAAGAAATATATATGCATAAGTTTCCATCCCAGGAGGGAATATAATCGTAAATGACAACAGTAAATATATGTTTCGAAATTAGACACTCGTGTTCCTGCCTCGTAGCGAAAAGTACTTGCGACTGGGGAGAATATGTTGCGTTGTTTCCTTACTGCTTCCATAAGGCGTCTGGTAGTCTAGTGATTAAAATACGCGCCCCCATAAATGTATGAGACAGTGGTAGCATAATCAGTGAGTCCTTCACCTCAGCTGGTTATATGGGATTGACTGATGTCGTTTTTGCCCAAGATTATTTTATTCAGCAAATGAGAGAGAAATTATAGAGGTTTTTTGTTTGCCACGACCCACAGTTCAAAATGTCTTCTTCCAGGCTGAATAAAATTGTCTAAAGGTATCATGAATAAAATGAAAATATAAGAGAAGAGTTGATAATTGGTGTGTGTGTGTGTGTGTGTGTGTGTGTGTGTGTATAAGGGGGTATCAGAGTACTTAATAATTTCTGTACGAGAGGCCTTTCCTAAATTAAACGATTGACTACCAGTGTTACTTTCGAATGACCAAAATATTTACCGTAAATATAAATCTTGGGTGTACAAAGAGCAGAGGAGTAATTCGATCATTTTTATAGGCTTTTCACCTGTACGACCCCTATAAGTTCAACATAATCCTCTGGAATTATCTTAAAGTACAGAACTGCACCGACTACAGTGAGAGGGTTAAATAAAACTTCTGATGTGGCGTAAATAGAGATACAGAAAAAAATAATCTTACTACAGGAATCTATGAAAAGTGCAACAATGCATATTTCCTGTGTTAAATGAAGCCGTCAAAGAGTAAGAAGACTTAATTTAAAAACGGAAGTCAGTATTCTAAACAGGCTTACACCGTACGAGGAATCATTCAGAATAAGTAGCAAGAATAAAATAAATCCGTAATGATACTAAAGAAATTAACGGAGATTGCTTAACCCGTTCATTGTTTAAAATACCTGGAAAAAGCCCGTACCTCACTAGGAAGGTTAATGGTGTGAGTTTTACCTCTTCAGTACGAGATGCATTTCTTAAATAAAGTCCTCTTTATGTAGAAATGAACTTTATAAAATATGACGATATGTAAAGGGTTTTCTGAAGCTTGGGGGGAGGATTGGTTACTGGATGGATGGGTGACGACTTGCTGCTGTCCCCTCCTCCACCTTCCTCTTCCCCCTACTTATTCACTCTACTCCACCTCCCCTTTCACCTTTTCCTCATGCACTTCCTCTACATCTTCTTCTCTCCCTCCTCCTCCTCCTTCCCCGCTTCCTTCTCTCCGTGCTGCCTCCTCCTCTTCCTACTCCCTTTCATCATCCTCTTGTTATCCACTCCCCTTCTTCCACCTCTTCCCCTCCTCCTCCTTCCACTTCCCCACCTTACCTGCTTTTGTTCTCCATGCTATCTCTCTTCCTTCTTCTCTTCCCTGTCCCTTCCCTTTCCTCTATCTCCTATCCTCATCCTCCTCTTCGTTATTTCGTCTCTTTCTTGGCCCTCCTCTTCCTCGTCCTTGCAGCCCCTTCAGCTCCGTCTCCTTCATCCTAATTCCTCCCTCTTCCTCCTCCTCATACCTCCTGTCCCTTCCTCTCCCGCCTCAGACCTTTTTATACCACCGTGACCCTTGATTCGGAAATGCCACCTTTTCTTTTTCCACCTTCCATGAAAGTATGTAACGGACGAAACGTGTCTCCGCGCTCCATGTATGACATGTGACGTGTCAGAGGTGGAGCAGACTAAAGTCATGGACATTATAGAAGTTATGAAAGAACAGAAATGAGGGTGAGCAGGTCATGTAGCAAGAATAAGGGATAACCAGTGAAGCAAAAGGCTGACTGACTGGACTCAAACAGATTGCAGGCGTGGCAGAAAAAGGGCAGACAGGAAGTGGAGCGATGAGATGGAGAAGTTTGCAGGCAAAACATGGCAGAAGTTAACTTAGTCAAGAAATCCGTGGAAAAGGTTGGGGGAGGGCTTTGTTCTGCAGTGGACTTGCAATGGCTGCTGCTGCTGCTGCTGCTGCTGCTGCTGATGATGATGATGATGATATTTGCATCAGTGTGTGTGCACACTTAAGTATATGTTCATATTGATGTGTATTCCAAAGGATATTATTCATAAGTTCATTAAGTCATACCAGACTCAACTAAAACATGCTGTAAACACCCATCAGAGATGCTCGTTAGTGCATCGATGTGACGAGCTTTTTGATGGCGGGATGTATTCTGTTAATCTATTATGCATTTCTTTACTGCTTCTCAATCTGTGTAGGCATTCGGGGCTGAAGATGCTCTATCTTAACATTTAAAGTGCAATGGTGACGTGGCAGGCTCTGAGTGGAATTATATGAGCAATAAACCTCAACTACCATTGGTTGTAAGCCGTTGTGAGCCACATCCGTTGGAAGCGCCTTTACCCACTAGACCATCAGACTTATATATGGTGATGAGATTTTCTGCAGCATAGTAAATCGTTTCCTTAGTTGCAAGAGACCTTTTGGCTTTGCATTCACTACTACGTAAAGGTAGCTCCATAACTCGACTCCATAGTGGTCACTTTCATCTATCTATCTATATCTATATACCTAGGCTGCTTCCCCCAAGGAAAGGGAGGTAGCCGAGACAGGACGACACACTCCCCATTTACTCATCCATTCAAACACATTCATTCGCATCTTAGCCCCAAAAGGGAGAACGGACAGATCCTCACCGCACCACACCGCACAAGGGTCAACTGCGCAATGCAATCAGTGACATCCACAGCAGGGCCCGACAGCAGAACTGGTTTACCAATGCCACTTTCATCTACCAGAGAAATAAATGCCAAGAAAGAGAGGGAAACAGAAAAATGTATTAGTGAGGAATTGCGTGTCTACCTGCATATGACTTATGTGTCTGTTGTATTTTTCAGTACTAATAGCATTAAAATACCAAGACAAAACGATGGTAAAAATAATACATTGGCGAGGCACTGTGTAGTAAGTAGCTTGTTCATGCATCAAATTATTTACTGATGGAAAGACAAAAACACAATAAAAAAAGACATAAAAACAAAAATATACTAGCCCGTCATTGTGTTTCCCTTCGCCTTCCTCTGTTGTCCTCCACGGGAAAATAACACGACGTCTGATTGTCCTGTTTTCCTGAAATATTTCGTCCAGCTCGCGACCCTCCCTCATCATGTCTCCCTCCGTCACCAGTTTTTGCCCGGGAGGTTTGTAATATATTTTTCTCCTTTTTTTTTTTTTTTGGAGGGGGGGAATGTTGCTTTTTTTCCAGTCCCCTTCACCCTTACTCCTATCATGCTGTCCATCACCCTCACTGTCACACTCCCTCACTGATAAGCCTGTCTCCTTTCTCTCTCTCTCTCTCACACACACACACACACACACACACACACACACACACACACACACACACACACACACACACACACACACACACACACACACACACACACATTACACCGAAAACCTCTAGCACTCTGTTCCAGCTAACACCAGAATACGAGTATTTTATTATCATCTGCTCTAGCCATACAAGCTTGAATGTCAGTACTCTCACCATTAAACACCCTCATGATCGGAACAACTCTACTACTCTATTCCAGCTAACAACAGACAAATTTAATCAGCTGAGAAAGTCGAAGGAGGCTGGGTATACCTTTTTTTTATGTATCCCTGTACCCGTTAGGCTTCTTTCTGAATCTTTCACCCTAACATCGTATCTCATTATCATCTAAGTTTCTCTCTTTTCTCACTGTCTAAAAAACTTTCCGATCCACCGATATATTTTGCCTATTCGCTATCAGTCTCCTCCACCTCCTTCACCTCCCTTCTTTGTATCTCTCTGTCTCCGACCCCCAACGTCCCACCTCTCACTCTCAGTCTTAATTCTCCGATCACTCTCGCCCATTCCAGCCCAACTAATCTTTCTCCCATCTCTCCTGCCTGACTCCCATTCTTCCCTTCCTGCTTTTCTATCCTTGCATTTAACTCACATAATAGATACCGTAGTTGTAGTTTTCCCTATAGGAAACAACCTCGAAGTGATCATTATGTCTGTTGCTATTTGTTTTCCTCTATATTTCCTTATACTCCGTACCTTTTTTTTTTTTTTCCATAATAATAACTTTAACGTTGCCCATACTTTTCCCATCAAACGTTAACTCGCTTACCTCTCTCATCCCCCTGTCAACACTTGCACTCAGCTGCCTGTTTTCTCCCTGTTACTCCCCTTTTGTCTCCCTGCTCAACCCCCACTCATCCATCCTCAACCACTTTGCATGTTTTCATGTTTTATTATTGATATAGCCAGTTTTATTGAGCTTTGGAGATACTTCTGGAATTTGAGGATTTTAGTGTAGACATAATCTAAACCATCACTACGAACGATCTGACATTAGCTGAATAAAATAATCTGATTGTAGTAATAGTAGGATATAAATTACGTCACCTGATTCAAGAAATTGACCATATTGCTGTAATAATGACATTTCCACAAGCGTCTGCCCACCAACAAACGTTTTTTTTTTTTTTTTTTTTTTTTTCCAACTTAGGAGGATCTTTCCACCAAAGCATCTAGAAAGTCTCCATCAGCTTCACAATGCGGATGAGCTGCGTTCTTTCTTTCTTTTTCTTCTTTTTTTTCCCGGCCACTTTTCTTCCTTTCTTTTTTTCCTTCTCAAGGGCCTTCCGGATTGAAGGGGTTAATTCGTACTCTTCTGTCCCTCTCCTCCTCCTAGGTGTCTGTCTCATTCCGCCCCGCCTTTCCCATTCGCTCCTGCCCTTCCCCTAAACCTCTCCCATTCCTCACTCCTGCCTTCATCCTTCTGTCATTCTCACGCCCTAGTCCTTCCCCGCTTCCTCAGTCCTTTCTCCATCCCCTCCCCTTCTTTCTCCTACTCTTTCTCTATCCCTCTCCCCTCTCTTCTGTCTCCTACTCTTTCTCTATCCCTCTCCCCTCTCTTCTTTCTCCATCCCCTCCCCTTCTTTCTCCTACTCTTTCTCTATCCCTCTCCCCTCTCTTCTTTCTCCATCCCCTCCCCTTCTTTCTCCTACTCTTTCTCTATCTTTCTCCCCTCTCTTTTTATCTTCAGTCTTTCTCTTATTCATACGCATTCTCTGTCCCTTTCCCTTCTTCCCTACATCCACTCCCACTCCTCTCTCTCTCTCTCTCTCTCTCTCTCTCTCTCTCTCTCTCTATTATCTCCATCATTCCTACTTCCTCTCACTCCCACAATTTCTGTCCCTAGCCCTCTTCTTTTCTCTTCCATCCATCCCATTCCCTCTTACATGCCCTCTCCTACTTTCCCCTCCCTCCATCTCTCATCAGTCCTCCTCCTCCTCCTCCTCCTCCTCCTTTTTCCTTATCCTTTCGTCTCCTTTCTTTTTTCGCTTCCCCACCTCTCATGCACCACCTCTGTCTTTCTCCTCTCCTTCCCGTCAGTCTTCCATCTTCCTCCTCCTCAGGCTTCACATATACCTTCCCTATTCCGCCCTCTCCCTGTTCCTTCCTTTTCTACCATCCAGTCTATCCCATCTCTGCCTGTCTACCTCCACCAGTGTTCCTTTTCTCCCTCCTCTACCCCTCTCTCCCTTACTGCATCCCCCTACATCTCCCTTCCCACTCTACTCTCATCTCTTCCTTCTTCCCACGTTTCCTCCATGTTCTTCCACCCCACATTCGTCTTTCCCTCCCCTCCCTCTTTCGTCCTCTGTCCCTTCCTCCCTAATCCTTTCCCCCTTCCTTCCCTCCTTCCATCCCCCCTTCCTCTCTTTTTCTCAGCCCCATCCCTCCAACTTCCACACGTCCCCCTCCCTCCCTCACGCCCCTGTCCCCTCCCCCCCCCCTCTCATTCACTGGCGCCTGCCGAGAACAACCTGAATGTCTTGTATTACGTTCTCCAGGGACTCGCAGCAGCCACAGCTACCACCACACAACCTGACTCCGGCTAACACTATGCTCCTTGCAATACGTTCTTTTTCCCGTTCCGTTTTTACGTCTTTTATTTCAGGAGTATTTCACAAGGAACGCTCTCTCTCTCTCTCTCTCTCTCTCTCTCTCTCTCTTTCTCTGACTACAACGAACCGCTTTTTGTTGGTGTTACTGACTCACTGACTAACCGGCTGCCCCAAAATTAACTGGTGTCTCGGTGGTTGCCTGGTTTTACGGTTTCTGTGTGTGAAAGGATCGAAACGCAAGTCGTGGCGGATATTTAGCACTTTTAATCCAGAGACGTATTTTAGAGAGGACCTGTAGGAGCGGCCCTGTCCTCCTGTTGCTTCCTAACAATTTGCGGACGCGAGATCCTTCATTTCCTTAGATTTTCGCAATTTTGGCAACCACAGTACATCACATTACAATAAAGGCATTAACAGAAGGATCCTGAAATTCCGGCATTCTGTGATTTTGTTGTTATTCATTTTATTTTTTTATTCGTCTCAGTAAATGCATTTCAAATTTAGGAGAGAGAGAGAGAGAGAGACTTTCGTTAAGCTCATCACTACATGAGGTCTACCATTAATTCACCACCTCACTCACATACACCCGCCTAACAAGTCTTTCATTCTCCATCCTTTCCGCATGCCCAAACCATCTCAGAGCTTTTCTCTTAACACGATCACATCTTCCTCAACACCACAACTCTCCTTTACTTCCTCGTTTGTCTTTCTCTTCACGTAATTCCATATCCACAACAACACCACAACGCGACTTAACTTCCATATTTGCCTGTCTGTCTCTCCACGGAACTCCACATCCACATGAACACCACAACTCTCCTTTACTTCCCCTTTTGTTTGTCTGTCTCTTCAGCTTATCCTCTCTCGTACCCTTACGTTCTTTCTACGGCTTACATTCTCTTACGTTCTTTGAAGCTTACTTTGTAGGCCTCTCTTAACTTCATGTTCTTTTTTAATCCCCTGTTATCTTTCATGTCCTGTTGAGTTGCCGGTTAGACGTTAGGTTTAAATTTTCGAATAGAGAGGCACCCGAGAAGCAAGGCTAGTTTTTTCAAAGTCAACCAAGTCGGATCACTTTCCTTCAGGGCGCAGGGAGGCGTGGCTTGTGTGTGACGTCAGTTGGCTTAAATAACAGAAAATGTATAAAAGGGCAGACTCAAAAATTTATAATAAGGGAAAAGGAAGAAGGGGAAGAAGTGCAGACTCGTTTAACCCCATAATATAGCAGTACGTTCCCTCACACCGTTACACTTTCCATCACGCCCGAACACCTTCCCTCACACATTTCAGTCGCTTCCCTCACTTCTTACTGAAAATGTCATGATCTGGTGAGTGGAGCAAGCATCCACTCACCACCATCATCAGGAATCACCAGAACTGGGCTTTCGTGGAATCGTGACTTTCGTGCCAGTCGACTTCTCTCCGATGCTCTGTCCCCTGCGCCAGCTTGGAGCCGTTTTAGAAACAAGTGATCCGACTTCATATTAGTAGACTTAGAGTTTTTTTATGACGGCATATCAGTTTTGCCAACTGTAAGGCGATTAAGCATCATATCATGGATTGTAGGGCCCGTAGGGTAATTTTACTGAAACAGAGCAAAACGTAGGGCGATTTTGAATTATTGGTATGAGTTATATTTACTTTGCAGCAAAAGATAAATTATATAAGTGGAAAGGAAATATGTTCAAAAAAGGTCTTAGTTTTTATTATTCACTATTACCCTCTAGAAAAAAAAAAAAAAAAAACTGGTTAAATGATAACTAATAAGTGAATCTGGCAGCTGACAGCGCCAGCTGCTGGGCCGCTGGTATGACTGTAAAGTGAACAGGAATAGGACAGGATATGATCACATACATATACATATACCTTCGTGACTTCCCCAAGACGGGGGTAGCCATGACACAGGCGCTTACACAGTGCACACACTCATTACATATTAAAATTATTTTTACAGGAAGATAAGGTGTAGGTCTAGTTCTGCACTAAACAACAGAAACCCATAATAGCTCTATGCCATTATATATATAGATAAAGATAGATAGATAGATAAACTACCAACTTGTACAGTAATATTTTCATCCTGAGCCGTAGGGCGACGAGGGGAAATGTAGGACGTTTTCAGTGTCTGTGTAGGGCGAAGAAATTGTAGAGGTTGGCAGCACTGCGGCATATTTGACATGTTCGATGTAGGCCGTGCTGTAGATGGGGAAAGTTGTACACAGCTTCTAAGGGACATTTTTCTTCATTAAGGATAAATAATTTGTACAGAACCTCATAGTACCTTTAATTAGCCTAGGTTCATACGCGTGAGAGCCAGTATGGGTTAATTTAAGCCAGGAAGTTAGGTGAAATTTAATTTGAACTGGAGCCGTGCTGTGAAGGAAGGAGTGGCGATTGTCTTTTGGGGACGTTTTAAATTTAGGCATGTGTTAAAGAAAATCAGTCTGATGTGCAAGTAAGTAAACATAGATGGACTTAGGTCAGGAGGAAAGGTGTTTTGCAGGGTTGGTGTGTTTTCCGAAACATAAATTGCAAGAGATACTTTTTTTTTTTTTGTCCGACTCTGGGCATAGTCTTCACAGCCTGTTCCCAAGGCCCAGTAGTCCTCCTGCATACCATACTGTACACCTCTACATGTCACCACTTAGGCGCAAACACCCACCGTCCATATTGAATACATGCTAGGGGTGTCTCATACAGGTCTGGTGTATTGGTATTAACGGGGGTATTTTTACGACATGTCGGCGGGTCTCCTGGTAGATCAGTAAAGCCTGCTGTTATGAAATTCAAATCCTTAAACTGTTCCCTGCCCCAGCGGGTATTTGAACCTGGGTCCGGTAGGACTGCAGGCCACCTCTCTACCGACTGAGGTTGGGAATGGTTGTTTGATAGTTTCATAGTGGTTATTCTAGGTGGCATTGGAGGCTTCGTAGCACCTATTACTAAGCGACCTATTCCGAAAACTATCACGATATCTGTCTTAATCTGTCAGAGACCAAAGACACAGGGCAGAGGCAAAGATTCATCCCTTACTCTAGTTGGCTATAGCGCGAGTGTTCCGTGTGCTCATTGTAGAATGTGGTATTGTCGCCATTATTGCCGTTATTACTCTGGATATTGTGAATTACTGTAGCAAGCACCGGTATTATTATTGCTATTGCTGCTGCTAATATTACTGCTGTTCTGTTTTTAGTAATGCAGTGATTACGATTCTCCCGTAAACATACGTTTTACTTAAACTAGTGGAAGCACCTTACCAAATCAGTTCTTCTTCCTAATAGTCTTTTAGATTTTTCTGGTTGTTTTGGGGGGTTGTAAATGAACACTTCACATTAAATTTCGTTCCCTATTTTTAGTCATGTTCCTTCCCCTGTCATCAACCGTTTCTCGAGTGTAATGGCGGACACTTACTCCAACATAACGTCCTGGTCGCTATTAGTACCTCTTCCTAACCTTACATTTTAACGTAATCAAACTTAAACTAACCTAGCATTTAACCAAACCTAACCTTACTTAACCAAGATTTGAGTAAGGTTTCGTAAGTCCGCCATTACAAACGTCGGTGAGGCATAAAGAAAATGATAACATGGGGATAAAAGTCAACAGAAAACAATCGCTTACCACCATGAAAAGTTAAAAAAAAGTACAGAAAACAAAATGGAGTAATGGGAATTGAATTGGCAAGGTACTTCTGCTTAAAGTAAAACGTACATATACCCGGTACCCAGTTCTATTGTTATTAGTGCTGTTAATAGTATTACCCATTTTGCTAATACTGTTATCACCGTTATTACTATTACTTCTATTTTTTTCTATTACTCTTTAGTATTGCAATTGCTATCATTGCTATTCCTGTCATTTTGTTATATTATTACTGCTGCTAGTATTATTATTCCGTTACTGATATCATATTCTTTTTCAGATAAGCTGTGACCAGGATAGCTAAAGAAGTGGGGAAAGGACGAGACAGCAGGACAGAAGACAAAGACAGGAGATGGGACAGAAGAAATCAGTAGCAGCATTACCACCGCTGTCACCACCACCACCACCACCACCCGTCCATCATCACCATCACATCACCACCCCCATCAACACCACCACTAGTACTACTACTACCACTACTACTACAACTAATAATAATAATAATAATAATAATAATAATAATCTTCACCACCCAGTTCTCACCACTGATAATCGTCATCAACATCACCCCATTATCACTACCACCACCACCTCATTACCTCCGCCACCATCCCATTACCACCACCACCACCACCACCACCACAACCTCATTACCCCCCCGTACCACCACCACCACCACCACCATCATCACCATCAACATTATTGTCAGTATTATTATTTCTTTCTTTCCCATATCAGTGAAATAGTGTTGTAATGGCAAACTGTTAAAGTAGCAGAACGTTTGCATTTCCCAAAATTTGGTTGGGATGGTTATAATGGAGAATATTCTGTTTCTGTTTCCTGTCTGAAGATCCTTTATTAATTTGATTTTATTTTTTTTCAGACTAACCTGGATATGAAGAGTTGAGGATAAAGAGAGAGAAGACAAGGGGATAAAAGACAAGACAGGAGCACAGAAGACAGAACAGAAGTTGGGAAGAACCACAGTAACCACAGCTACCACCACCCCAACCATCACAACACCCCTCCCCCCTGCCACCATTCAGTAGTAAGGTTATTCTATTTGATTCTACGTGCAGGTATTTTGTACTCCGGGTGGGTTTGGGTTAAATTTGAAAGGACTGGACTTTTCAGATAATTCAGTGGCACTTTTTGTCTCTTAGGCATATAACCTACCATTTCGCAAAGTACATGTTCATGGATTTTCTTTAATGTACTGCCTAAAGCATTTTAAAACACTCGCACACTCACACACACATTAACGTATAAACTTACATGTAAACACACAGACACAAAATCACTCATGCAAACGGTAGCGTACATGCACACGCATGCGCACATACATATACATAACAGCACATGCATACATGCATGTATGAACATGCGAACATACTCATACCCACTGACTTGCTTGCATACGTATTGTAATGCATACATACTTACATAAGTACATGCATACACAAACGTACACATACACACACATACATACGTGTATACATGCACATCTGCATTCTTATATGCATGCTTACATACACATGCCCATATTTATATACCTATATACACGCAAACATTCATGCATTAGTACTGTACATCGTAGATACCTACGCATATACATACGTGCACGCATTAATACTTATATAAATGCATACATTCATGCATAAGTACATATGTACTGTACATACTCGTACATACATAAAATAATACATACATAATACACACGTACTGTAGATGCATACACAAATGCAGACGCACATATCAGCATATTCACATACATAGAACACATGCATGTACATACATATACACATTGTGTATGCACATCAGTGCGTACTTACATACATTACACATACCCAAATGCACATAGACATGCACACGTATACTGTACCTACACACAATCATACATTTATGGACATCTCCATATATACATGAATACATTCATATTGTACATATAAATACACACGTAAACATACACAAACATGGATACATGTGCACATACATTCATTCATTCATTCATCCTTATGCCGTTCCATTCATAAATATTTTCACTGTCAAACACACTTTCCAACCTGCTAATCCCTTCACCCCGATGACCATCAGGATAGGCTTTAGGAGATATTGGATGTAACTTTTATTAACCACGGGATATCCTTAAGCTGAGTAAAACTGTCCGTGGTAGTAGGAATAATAGAAGATAGTCATTCTCTCTCTCTCTCTCTCTCTCTCTCTCTCTCCTTCTTACCAAATTACCCCCACAACACTGCTCCACCTCCCCCTCCTACTTCGCTGCTGCCACCACCTCCCCCTCCAACGTCACTGCTACCACCACCTCCCCCCCAACTTCACTGCTGCCACCACCTCCTTCACCAACGTCACTGCTGCCACCACCTCCCCCCCAACTTCACTGCTGCCATCACCTCCACCACCAACGTCACTGCTGCCACCACCTCCCCCCCAACTTCACTGCTGCCATCACCTCCACCACCAACTTCACTGCTGCCACCTCCTCCACCACCAGCTTCACTGCTGCCATCACCTCCACCACCAACGTCACTGCTGCCACCACCTCCACCACCAACTTCACTGCTGCCAGCACCTCCACCACCAACTTCACTGCTGCCACCACCTCCCCCCCAACTTCACTGCTGCCACCACCTCCCCCTTAATTCATCCTCCACCTTCAACTCGTTTTCTGCTTCCGTCTCCCACTCCATCATTTATTGCAATAAAATATATATATATATATATATATATATATATATATATATATATATATATATTTTCTCCCAAATTGAGTAAAATAACCTTGAGTGAACAGGAATATACTAAAGCTGTTCTTTGACTTTTTTTTTTTTTTTTTTGTGTGTTTCCTCTAGGCCCGTTTCTCGTCGGGTAAGAAAGCTCCCTAACACCTCTTTCTGAGCGATTTATTTTGCTTATTACCCCGTGCTATCCCCTTCTGTTAGTGATTCTGATATTGCCGTACTCTGCCTATATAAAGGACAAAAGGATCTTAGCCCGGTATATCCAAAAAAATAAATCGCTAATGAAGGAGTGCTTGGGAGCTCACCTACCAGACAAGAATACATGCCCATATCTAAACCCTCCAGTTCGAAAAATCTGCGCAGAATAATATCGCCTGGAGTTATCAGTGATAATAATAAACCCTTCTTGAGTTTAATCTTAATGTTTTCTTAGTTTATTCTTTATCTCCGGACGATTTAATTCAGTTTGAGGGAGACTATTTTAACTAGAGGGGTTAGATACAGGCTTGTATTCTGGTCGGTTAAGAGCGCCCTAGCACCTCTTCCTTAGCAAATAATTTTTGGATACAGCAGATTAATATCCCTTTGTACGTTATTTATGCTGATTATGGCGATATTAGAAGGATTTGTTTAACACAGAAAAGTAAGGTAAGTGTAATAGACAAAATAAATCGGTTAGGAAGAGGTGTTAGGGAGCCTTCTTGTCGGACGAGAATTTCGGCCAAGGTGATCGTAAAACCGTTACGAATCAGCAAGAACTTATTTATTTTATTTTATTTTTTATTTTTGAAGTCCAGGTGTGTATGTTGGTGTGGTGGAGGAAGTTTTTGTTGTAATAGTTGTGGTGTGGCTGTGATGTGTATCTAGGTGGCACAGTAGTCGTTGCACCTCTTCATAAGGGATTTATTTGGTCTCTGTTGATTCAAATTTTCACATAAACTATATCGACAAGAGATAGGGCATACAAATGAATATCAGGGGGTAATATGCAGAGTAATCACAATGGAAAAGGTATTACGACGCCTCCTATGCCACACTGAATATAACTCTGTGAATTATGTGGTTGTCACTTTTGGTTTGTGTATGCGTATGTGTGTATAGGTCTGCTCATGTATGATGCTTATCGTTCATTTTCGTTTATAAAGGCTCCAGCATCCTTACAAGCGTCGGCCTTGGTCACCTAATGGCGGCATTCTATGCTGTCGATCTCTGGCAGCCTCCCTATTCAGTTCCCTATCCGTGATTTCACACATTGAGGTCGTCTCAGGTCTGTTTTGGTCTGCCTCCCACAGCCCTATCCGCGACGTTGACACTTCTCACCTTCCGCATCGAAATGTCATCTTATCCTCTCACCATGCCCAAACCATCTTGGTCAACCCCTTCTTGTCACAACACTAATATGAGTATATTCAATTCCCATCCTTCATCTCAATTCATCAGTTGTGTTTATAACAAGGCTTTTCATTCAAGTATGCACTGCACATCCATCCAATCATTATCATTGTGTGTTTCAGCCAACGAATATCCTCTTCTTTTACTGCCCAGGTCTCACTACCATACAGAATTACATTCCTGACACATCCTGCATTCACGGAGCCTTTTGCACAGAAGAACCCTCTCAGTGTCAGGAGAGGCAACAGCTCCCAGAATTCCCTCTCAGTGTCAGGAGAGGCAACAGCTCCCAGAATTTCCTCCACCCACTACTTACCCTAGCTACAGAGCTAGCTCCTGCCCCACCTCCAGCACATATGTCCCCTATATAACAATACTCCTCCACACACTCAAGAGGCTCTCCAGCACGATAAGTCATTCACGCCTGTCAGTCTCTTGGTCTCCCCACACACTGCACATCCGAAATCGGCATTATTTCGTATCCTGTCTCTAATACCACAACATCACTTATCATAAACTGCACTGTTGGAGTTACTTCCCACACCCTTGTGGCAAACTGCTGGTAGCCATTCTCTGTCTCCCTTGTCAGTACCGCCACCACCCCGAGATATCATCACTTTTGATTTATCCACGTTTGCTCTCAAACTTTGTGCCCCATTCCGTCTCTCTGTTAAATCTTTCCTCCACCTCCCTTTCATTCTCAGCAGTCTGCACAAAGACATCAGCATACAACGTCTCCCAACAGAGTTCATATCTAAAGTTACGTGAGAGAGCTTCAAGCACCGTGATAAGCAATAGGTGGCTCAAGACCGACCCTTGATGCACGCCAACGTACACGAAAAACTCTTCACTCAAATTTCCATTCACTCACATGGGGGTGCAGGCATCCAGATGAGAGTGAATAGAATTGCCGTAGCTACTCAAACCAGCCACTCCTTGATCCCAAGCTTTCTCATTCCCCACTTCACCACCTCCCTTGGAGCTCTGTCAACTGTTTCCTCCAAATCAACAAAAACAAAGTACAGCTCCCTTTTCATTACAATATATTTTTCCTGAAGCATTCGGACAATGAATATTGCAGTAACATCCTGTCATTATTATTTACGCTTTCTCTCTCGATATCTTCATTATCTGGTCCAAAAGTTTTATGCCTTTAAAATTTCCGCATTAGATGGCCTCACCCTTCCCCTTATACACATTTACACTACCACTCTTCAGCCAGTCATTTGGGACAACTCATAATTATGTAATCGAATTTATCAAATCAGTAACTGAACTCATTCCTGTATCTCCTGAGGTCTTCAGCATTTCAGCAGCCATCCCAGACACATACTGCTCCCTTCTCAACTGCGTCTGCATTATGCCCTGCTCACAGTAGTAGCATCAGTCAAAGGCCATGGGTCAAACACTGGACCCACTGACTTCAAACCCTCCTGTTGCAATCAAACACCCATGTCTCTCCAAGCATCTTTAATATCCTTACTGTCCACCACTACCTTTTCTTCATCGTTCTTCACACACTGCCTACTTATGATATCCCTGTTTTTTTCTCTTCATCTCATTTGCCCTTTTAAATCACATTCTTCCTTTCGTCAGTATTGAGGCTATACAGTAGAAGTCGTGAGACAGATTTTGTTCTGTATACATCCTTTCTGGCCCTACACTTGACCGCCAATTATTCTCTTGTTACCACCCACTTTCTATTCCCGGGGAGGTCTTCTCTGCTTCTTAATTGCGCCATCTACACCCTCATCTCAGCACCATGCAACCATGTTTTAGTGGTCCCGCAGGCCATCCATACTAAATCAGGACCTTTAAAGAAACTGTTTTGAGAGCTGTGTACTGCTTATTAACATTGTTTACAGCTCCCTGATCAGCCATCATTCTACCCATCTCCATATAGAAAGCATCCCTTACTTCTTGGTTTTTCAACCTCCATATTTTCCTTCTGGGTGTGTGTGTCCTCACCTTCACCACCCACTCCTTCGGCAGCAGGTCACATACCAGTAATTTGTGTTGCTGCACTTCACTCTTTATACCTTTTACATGCTTTACAAACCATCAGCCCCCCCTGACCAGGAAGTAATCAGTCCGGCAACTATTACTCCTAGTCTCATATGTAATTGGCTTACCTTCTCTTTTCTTAGCTTGTTGCACTCAGTCGTGTTCATTGCCTTTTCAGACTGTAGTATCAATTCCCCTTCTGGGTTTCTCATATCATATGCGCATTCCCTGTGCACCCCTTCATATGCATGAGCTGTGGCACCTACATCCAAAATGACTTTTCTCATCATCCCCCATACCACCAATCTCACATATCAAGTCATCCCCAAACCTGCCCATTTCATCATCATCCAAGCCAACCTGTGGGGCATACACCAAAACAAATGTACCAGGAATTTCCAAACAATATTTTCCCTGCTGTATACCATTCATTTTATTCTCATTACATCCATAATACATTCCACCTATTTCTCTTCAACCAGCACACCCGCACCACTATATCCGTCCACACTTCCTTTTCAAAAAAAATTATACCTACAGTCCTTCCCAACAATCATCTCGGCTTACCCTTCCCAGAACCTAACTTACCGTAAGCAGCAGACATCTACCTACCTCCTGGTCAAAGTCTCCACCACTCCTCCATCTTTACTTTTCAAGCTACCTACCTTCCAAGATGCCATTCTGGACCCAAGGGGGTGATTTGGATTTCTGAGGCTTTGCTTTTCACACTTGGCTTTGATTTAATTATGGTAGGTACGTAAAAGAGGGAATGGACCCCAGGCCCCACCCACCCACACAGCCCCAAGCCCAGGCAGGTGGTTAAAGACCCATAGCCTACCAGGCATAGCCAGTGGCTGTAGCAGTGGCCTCAGGGCGCCTTGCCAGGACAGTTACAGAGGCATCCTCCAAACACACCTTGGCACTGTAACTGCCCCGCCATTATACATCCAATGACAGGGCAGTATCCAGGGCACTACTTCCTGGTTCGGGCCCCCTTTCTATTGGGTAGAAGTCTCTGCCTGGGCACCACAATGTCCTGTACCCCCTAGCACAGACCTGTGCCCCATTCCATCCTGACCGCAAAACTACACCGACAGCCCGCACCACACCTCCCATCAAGTTCACCATTTGGTAGTGGGGGTAAATTTTTCTGGCAGCATTCACTTGTTGGCAACAACCTCCGTGACATAGTAGGGTACAGTGTGTGGTATCTCACGTACTTGTAGTGTACTGCATAATACAGAAAAAGCGTTCGTCTAATTTGCTATTTTCCTCCACAGAACCAATGGCAGCCACGGAGTATCAACCCCACAGTCTTAGAATAACAGCAACGAAAGACAAGTAAGATGGCAACCCATGAAGACAAGACAACCCTAGACAGCAGAATAGGAATATATGACAACGAAACTACAGCAGACGACGAGATGGCACCCTGGGATGACGAGACAGCAACAGCATTAAGACAAGTTGGCAACCTAGGATGACAAATGGCAACCTTGGATGGCGAGATGACAAAAGTAGAAGACAACTCAAGAGAATAAGATGGCAACCCTAGAGAAGCTATCAGCGTCTGGGTCAAAAGTGGCGTAGGAGGCTTCATTGCACCTTTTCCTTAGCAATTTATTGTACTTTACACCCAGGCTTTCACTCCCATACCGTTTCTGGCTTTAATTCGATAGTTTGCATCAGTAACAAATTGAAAGTGAAATGTGTAGACTAAATCGCTAAGGAAGAGTTATGAAGCCTCCAAAGCCGCATTCGACCCTGTAATGTGTACTTGTAGGTGATATAGTAGGGATGGTAGTAGTTGTTACGGCAGCACTTGTATATGGTACTGTTACTCTGGTATGCAATCCACTCCTTAGGCACCTTTAATGTTCCTGTATGTCCTCAGGCGATAAAGAGACTGATGCTAGGGAGAGAGGAGAGACAGAATCAGTGCTGGCTAAGAGTGACCAGTGAGATGGGAGCACCAGTCAAGACAGGTTGTAGGTTGTATTTTTCTTTGTATTTTTCCATTAGCATGTGATGTGTATGTTGTTCTAGAGAGGAGTACCAGAGCAAGCGAACTTGAGATGGAGATAGCTTCTTGCACTAAATTAACTGATATACTTTGATAATGCTTGAAATATTTTGTGTCCTACTTGAAACTTTTTTGCAGTACTTTTAAATAATAACGCTATCTCCTTCCAGAGTAACTTAACATGCTCCCGTCTTAGCTACAAATGTGCTTTGTTAATATGCATTGCAAATGCTAACACGTGTAAGAATACTTAAGATAATAAAAGAACAAGTTGTATATCAAGTTTATTCGACCTTTTGGTGGTATTGTCAGTATTTTTTAGATAAAAAGTCTGTTGAAACAAAACCCCGATTTTTAGCTGCGGCAATAGCCAGCAGGTCAATGAGGGCCCAGCGTTCTTCTACTGCTTCTGGCGGATTTGTTTAAAAAAAAAGGAGGCCTTAAGAAACATAAAAGTGGTACCATACAAGGTAATTTGACATGGTGAATCCAAATCTGCCAGCAGGTGGCGCCATCTAACGACAACTTCAGTAAAAGTGCTTAATTTAAGCTATTGAGACGTGGTCAAATATATTGCTATTTGACATGGATAATTCAAATTTACATTCAGCTGATGCCTATGGTGGCGCCATCTAGCGGCAACTTAATACAAGTTTTCAAGCCCACTGAGACAAAAATGGTCCCAAATAAGGTAATTTGACATGACTAGTTACATTTTACAGGAAACTGAAACAAAACCTTGCCGCACGTCCCAAAGCAATTATACCCTTTATAAATAGTGGAGTATGGTATTAATTCTGCGGGTGTGAAACCATTACTTCAGCTTCGAATATTCAAAATCACAGATAAGGATAGGAAAATAGGACTTTCCATCACTTAAGCTGTAGTAATAGATAGCTACCGTAATTTCCTACTTTGTGGTTAACTATAGTAAATTGTAAAGTTATGACAGGTTGGTTCGTATTCTCGTTCGTTAATGAAGCTTTGCTAACACCTTGGCGATTTACTTTTGAATGTAGTTGGTTAATACCCTTTGGTACGCTATTACTGTAGGGTAAGGCCATAATAGAAGGATTTATGTCACGTAGAACAGGACAGTAAGGGTGTAATAAGCAAAATAGATCACCTAGGAAAAGGTGTTAGGAAACCATTTTAGCGGAGGAGAATAAGAGGATTTGTCACACAGAAAAGGACAGTGAGTTGTAATGAGCAAAATAAATAGGAAGCTTTTTTAACGGTGAAGAATACTGGCCTTTGCGTCCCAGGTTCTACTGTATTTACGGCTATGTTGAGTGACGCCCTAATAGCCTCATCTTGGCTGGACTTTGTTATCCTCCACAATGCTAGTTTCATGTAGTACCTGCATTTTTTTTTTTTTTTTAATGCAAGGAAGAAGGAACCAAAGGTCAGGCTATTTCATACAGCTTAGGGGATATACGTGGCGATGCTCCTGTAGACTAGTCCTCCAGGCCGTCTTTTATCTCTTAGTTATTATTGTTTTTATTTTAGTTGCTCAGGTTTGTGCTCTGTATAACAGTGCAAGTTCATTTGTCCATAGCCAGGCGCCTTAATCCCGTAACGAGTGGCCACAAACCATCGCCTTCACGTCGCCCCTGCCATTTCGCTTCCTTTCCTCCAACTTTCACGTCTCCCTCTCATATACCACTTCTTACCAGCATTTATTTTTTTATCAGTAATGTCTAGTTGTGTGCAGTTTAGCAGTTTTATATATTTTTATCAAAGGTCTTATTCAAAACTATTCAATTACCAGTGCGTACAGAATGTCTTCATAACTTAGGTGTATAGTGAGGCAAAATCCATCCATCATCCAATCCTACATTGTCCCATGAGGAGCGTAGGAGCTCTGGGCTAGGCAGTTGGTCCCGACATTTAAGATGAGAGTGATCAGCCTCACTCATCCCTGAGTGGCATTACGTGAGCAATCAACCCCAACCATCCCTTGGATATAAACCTTCACCAGCTGAATCCGATTGGAGCGCAATAATTACCCACTAAACCACCAGGTGCCAAAATTTGGTTATATGGTTACCACCCAGCATAGTAAATGGTTTCCTGCAATTCAGGAAACCATATGGCTTGTCACTCAGTGCAGAGTCACCCACGGGCAGAAGGAAGAGGAAAGAATGAAGGAAAGAAAGACAGAAGAGACAGTGTAATTTGTGTAAAGTTACCCGTAGGCAGAAGGACAAGGAAAGAATGAAGGAAAGAAAGAAGAGGATGGAAGGAAAGAAGGATGGAGGAGAGGAAAGGGCAGACACCCGACAGCAGCACTACATCGAGTGAGTGGATGGTGAGCGTTCCCACCTACCACAAGTGGGGCAAAATACTGTTAAAAAGGGGGTGGAGAGGGAGACTTAGGACGGAGGCGAGGTGAGAGAGGGGGGGTGAATTCTGGGGGGAGGGCAGCGAAATGGTAGGGGACAAGGCGACATGGGGGCGATTGGTTTGTGGCAACCCCTAACGAGATTAAGATTTTGGCTACAGACAGATACATAACCTAGGCAGATAGACCCTTGTCCAAGCCATTTTCAGTGCCTTTAAATGGTTATGCCTTTTGCCTATGCCATGAAGGAGACCCAAGTACCGATTCATTCTGGACTGTTATCAGAGTCATTCTAAGTTTCAAGCTTATTTCACAGTCACCCTTGCCAAAATTCATTAGGGTTTTCCAATTAGGTAGACACTATCCCCTTATCAAAGGTTATCATCAACTCTGAATGTGGCCCAGATACTGTTTAATCTGAAGGTTGGATCGAGTTTGTTAAGGAGTGGTAATGGGCCTCAGTTTGCCATGGAAAAGGAAAAGGAAAGAAAAGAAATACAAAGTTTCAGTTCTTCTTTCTCTCATATATATATATATATATATATATATATATATATATATATATATATATATATATATATATATATATATATATATATATATATAGTATAACGCTCCTCATGGGGCAATATAGGATTGGATAATGGATGGATGGATGAAATATATATATATATATATATATATAGAGAGAGAGAGAGAGAGAGAGAGAGAGAGAGATAGACAGATAGATAGATACATGATACTCGTTACTTCTTCACGATTAGAATTAAAATAGTTTTAAATATTCTAAGTGGCTCTGGAGATATCGTAACAACACTTCCTTGCCGATTTAATCTGCGGAATACACTTTAGTATCCCCTTGTTTATTACTGATACCAAATAACTAGAATGCAGTACATGTTCTAGGATGGAGTGTAGTTGATTGGATAATATACAGTATATATATATATATATATATATATATATATATATATATATATATATGTATATATATATATATATATATCAATCAATCATTTCCTGTGGCACCCTCGGGGATGCATAGGGCCTCGATGAACTCACACCACCACATCCTATCTTGTGCTAACTCCTCAAGATCTCCCCAACACTCATCTCCAGCTTCCCGTCTCATTGTCCTCACCCACGTCTCTTTTGGCCTTCCTCTACCTCTCCTACCAAGTGCCACCCACCCTGGTGTACCTCGTACTATTCCCTGTCTCCTGTACACATGTCCTAGCCACTTCCATCGTGAGAATCTAACATATTTATCGATCGGCTGCACTCCCGTTATTTCTCTAATTCTACTATTTGGTATCCTTTCCCACCACTTAACTCCTAATATTCTTCTAAGTGCTTTATTTTCAAACACCAAACAAAAATCAAACTTTATAAGGTAATGGTTAGGAGTATCTTAATTTATGGACACGAGTCTTGGTACAGCACAGTGACTATGGAAAATATATATATATATATATATATATATATATATATATATATATATATATATATATATATATATATATATCATCAACCTTCAACTGCCAAAACCCATTGGTGGCATCAATCACAGAAAATACCTTAGCATTCTGTAGTCTACCTGAAATCTCCTCAACAATTGGCATTGGATAATGTTGCCTCTTAAGTGCCTTATTTAAATCTCTAAGATTTAAACAAATCCTTAGC
Source organism: Coenobita brevimanus (assembly GCF_032717465.1). NCBI lineage: Eukaryota > Metazoa > Arthropoda > Malacostraca > Decapoda > Coenobitidae > Coenobita > Coenobita brevimanus. The sequence continues at coordinate 9,064,692 of NC_136976.1, read as the reverse complement.
TTCGGACCCTTGTCAACCACAACAATACTGTTGACCCAAACTGCTGGAACAGTCTCTGGAATGATAATTTCATTCTTAACCATCTCATCTAGCTGTCTTGAGCTTATCTCTTAAAGCAAAAGGAGTTCTCCTAGGAGCGTGAGCAACTGGGCTAATATTTGGGTCAACTTGTAAATGAACCTCCCCCTCTACAAGTCCTAAACCACTGAACACGTCTTTAAATTCAGATAACACATCATTATAATTCACTCCCGTGAGGGAAGTAGCACTTCTCTATAAGCTAAAGTTATTTTTAAATACTGCTAAACCTAGCAGCACACAAGCATGTTGACTGAGACGTGGTACATCCTTTTCATATTATTTTAAAATACTGCTAAACCTAGCAGCACACAAGCATGTTGACTGAGACGTGGTACATCCTTTTCATTCAGTATGAAAAATGTTAACATATACTTTCTGGTGCTGTATTCACAATTTATTTCACATTTCCCAAGAGGAATACTCTTACAGGTATGTCCTTTGTTAGCTTTCAGTACACACCTTGTATCTCTGAGATCGGGCTTATTTTCCAACTTGCCATGTAAGTCCTTTGGCAACACACTTACTTCTGCTCATGTGTCTATCTGAAAATTTACATAAATGCCTCTAGCTTTGACATGCTACATCCTTCTGTGTCTCATTAGCCCTAGCCAGATCTGACACCTTAGCAGTTTTTCTCAGCTTTTGATTATTTACTCTCAAATGTCCAACTGTGAACTCCCGAGTTTCCTCAGATTTTGCAGACTGTGGTGAGTCATTTCTTTGAACTTTCCGGAAATCTTTACTTTTAACCTTAGATTTTAATCTGGTACACTTAGATTTAAAATGGCCAATGGCACCACACTGCAGACATTTCTTATCTCTGGCTGGGCAATTTTCCTTTTTCCAAATATGTTAATAACCACAATAATTACAGGGTTTTAAGCCTACTCTATCATGATTCCTAACTTGAAGAGCTGTTTTGACAGGATTTATGGTCATATTACTAACCGTACCTATGCATAACCTCTTCATTTGAATTTCATTCACTTCATGGGTTTTGCAAATTTTTATAATCTTATTCAAATCTATATCTCCTTGTCTCAACAATCTTCCACGTAGCAGCTCACTGTGAACACCACACATTATCCTGTCTCTAATAAGCTCACTCTCTAGTGTACCAAAATTACAGTTCTTGGCTTTAATTCTCAAATCTGTCACAAAGTTATCAAAAGCTTCATGAGGCAGTTGTACTCTCACATTGAATATATAACGTTCATATGACACATTTCTGAGGTTCAAAATGTTTCTTAAATCTGTCAACAACTGTTTCATATTTCTTCTTTTCATCAATTGTTAATGTGAGTTATAGATATCTAACAAGCTGCTACCACCACAGTTAAGTAGGAGAGCTGTCTTCACGCTGTCACTTTTGTCCACCTTCTCAGAGCAGACTAGAAATATTTCAAACTCTTGAAGAAATCTCTTCCAGTTATCTGCAACGTTCCCAGAAATATCCAGGGGCCCAGGAAGTCGAGCGTCTAAGGAAGCCATCTGTCAAACTCAGCAAGGCAAGAACTTCCACTCGACCACTTCCAAACATTCAACAGCAGGCCCATATCTCTGTCAGCAATGGAACTATTAAGGGAAGCTTTACCTTACTGGAGTCTTGGGGTCCACACCTGACACCATGTTGTATTTACTCTGAAATAAGGTGCGGACTTAAGGGAAACAAGGCTGCTTTCAAGACTGTTTTTTATTCTCTGCGGTTCCAACGATGTATCCTCTCAATACAGTCATCTGAAAGGGAAGCGGGAAATTCAAATAACATTATAGTAGAAGAGTATAATGGGGTTAGTATCAGATCCATATGATATCCTTCATTATTTCTTTCCTAGGTAGATAAAAAATCTCAGATGCCTTAATCCTGTAAAGGGTTGCCACAGACAAATCGTGTCCATGTCGCTATGTACTCTGCCGTTGGTCTGTTCTCCCTGCAACTCACCCCCTCTCTTCTGATATCTCCACGCCATCTCATCTCTGTCTCTTTTTTTCCTATTCTTCCACTCCACCTCACTGACAATCATTCATTAAAAGCATCTGATGCTAAAAAATATATATATAAGAAAATTCCTGTACGTCATTATGTTGAAGAATTAAAAAAAAAAAAAGTGCCTCAGGGTAGCGAGAATGGCAGTTTGAAAAATAACGCTAAAAAGAAAAATCTGGCATCTTTGGCATTTTTTCTCCTCACAGAACGTGGTGTATTTACCATAACGATAAAAACAGACCCACGTAACCTAATTTTTTAATAACATTAATAACATTAAGCTCATTAATTACGATACATAAGAGCTGTAAGTCATTCTTACGAATAAACTGGTGTTTAAGCGCGTTAGAGTAATTATAGAAAAAAGATCAAATTGGATAAACAAAAGAACTTTACACAACACTTTCAGATGACTGCAACTTGCCAAATGTACAAGACAAGTTTACGTAAAATATGCTTGTTGTTATGTAAATGCCACTAAATAACATTGATTATGCATACAATGTAATCAATAATTGATTCCAATCAATCGAGCAAGTATAAGAGCAGCGTAATGGTAATTATAGACGCGTGAGATGAGAGATATGACACCACTGCCCAGTCTACCTCACGGACGCACCCGGCACCCCCTCTCAAAGCAGTAGAGATGGAAAACTCGATTCACTTTGGTGACTCGAGTTTTTATGAGTCACTCACCGAAGAGAATCGGGTACTTGAGTCACTCGATTCACCAAGTCAGTACCCTGGCTGCAGCAAGTGACGTACTGAGAGGATTGCATTAAAACAACGTTAAAAAACGTTAAGCCATTCTGAGGTGATGTAAATAGCTTTAAATTATTAGTAGGATAAAGAAAAACATTTAGATTGCTTAATAATTTATTATTTTATTGCTAGAATAAAACAGAAATGAAAAACACAGTGACCTGTTATTTAAAATCCTTCCCAATTCGTGAGTCACCATTGACTCGGTGAGCCGGGCCTTGGCCGGGCCCCACCGCATCTGTCCGGGGTGGCCTGAGTCATGTAATTCGAGTTCTAAGAAATCTTGTTCACACTCAATAATCGAGGCTGGAACACGCTGCCTGCAAGTGGTCCTGTGCTATGAGTGGTGATGTGTGCTCACACTACTGTTCATACCAAGCAGTGGTGTGAACACTTAAGCAATACTTATACCGCAACCGGGTATTTCAAACTCATGAGTGGTGAGCCGGGTCGGGCCCCGCCACATTTGCCCGGAGCGGCCTGAGTCAGTCGAGTTCTAAAGTTATAAGTCACTCGTGACACTCGTGTCCATAACTCGAAGCTGAAACCCGCAGCCTGCCACGAGCTGAAGGTCTGGTCACTTGGTCAGTGAACAGCCAGTGATGGTGTGGTATGAGTGGTGGTGTGTCCTCATACCAGGCAGTGATATGAGCAGTGCACATACCACTCTCGAGTCTCAACCGAAATATAATGTTAGAATATAAACTAAGTGAACGAGTTAATGAAAACAATGACTCGATACACCCGATTCAGCGAAAGGAATCGTTTGATTTGAACGATTGACTCGCGAGTCTTACTTCACTACAAAGCAGTGTGCGTTGAAAGTGATACGTAGTGGTGTTCCGATTTATTGTTGTGTTGTTTTCTGCCGTAATTAATAACTGTCCAGCTATATGCGGTGTAATTGGCGTCCCTGACGATCCTGGAACGAGCTGAGGGCGACGAAGTGCCGGGAGGAAAGGTAAGTTGAGAGCTACTGAGGTTATGGGTGTTGTAAATGGCCACGAGGTATCAACAGCCACGCGTACCCCTAGACATCTAACCCATAAGTTCCAAAAATCGTTCTTATGCTGAATGAAATAGTTTGTATGTAGAAGGACTACAGCAAGCAAGATGTCACCGGATTCAAAGAGTTACATTTTGTGTGAGTATTTCGTAACACCTACATCGTATAGGTTTACTCTGCCAACTTACCTACTTACCAATCTGCCAGCCTGTCTTCCCACGTACCGTGCATACAGAACTACCTACCTACTTGCCTCCCTGCCAACCTGCCTAGCCACTTTCCCATCAATCTAGTTACCAACCAACCTAGCTGCCCAATATCCTCTTCACCTACCAGTACCGACTCCCTTAACTTCGTACCAACCAGTCTACTTCCTGCCTACACCTATCTACCTATTTAACTACCCACGTAATGTAACTACATATCTACCTAACTTCCAGATCTCCCTTGCTACCTACCTACCTACCTGCCTACCAACTAACCAACTTATCTAACTACATACCAAGCCACTGACCTACCTACCTACCAACCAACAGTACCCGTCGACAGATTGACCAACGTACCCTCCTGCCTTTCAGCTAACATACCTACCTGCGTAGATACATACATACGTATCTTCCCACCTACCTACTTAACAACCAACCAACCTAGCAGCCTATCTCTCTTCCCCCTCGTTTCCTCCTCCTCCCTCCTATCTCCCTGCGTACTTGCCTGCTTGTCTGTCTACCAACCCATTTATCGGTTACTACCCTCCTACCTACCTACCTAACCTACCCACCAAACCTACCCACCTAGCCACCCACTTACTGGCCTTCCTACCTACCTACCTACATACATACCTACATACCTACCTACTCACCTACCTACCTACCTACCTGCCCACCTACCTACTAACTGCTTACGTAATTGCGCACTAACCATATTACCTACCTACCTACCATTTTACCTTGACACTTACCAACCGACCAACCAACCTACTGACCTGTCTGCCTACATTCCTAACAGCCAACCGACCAGCTTAACAACCTAGCTACCTACTGACATACCTATCTAACGACCTACCTACATACCTGCCCAGCCACCTCCCCCCCTCTCTACCTACCTACTGTACCTACCTGTCCAGCCACCTACCTACCTACGGTACCTACCTGCCCAGTTACCACCCTTCATTCCGGCCAACTTACCTACAGACCTACCTAGCCACCTCTCTTCCTCACTCCTTACCTACCTACCTACCTGCCTACCAATATACACATTCATGCAAACAAAGAAACAGACAATACATACCTGTCGTACCCACTTACCTATCTGGCTACCTACCTACCTATTTATCTACTTCCCATTCCCCATCGCTCCCTCCCTCCCTCCTTCCAACCTTCTTGTTTACCTACGTACCTACTCATCAGTCTTCCTGCCTACCCGCCTACCCTCGTACTAGCCATCTTTGTACAGTCGTCAGCACAAATCCGCTGCAAGCCTGCTCGTGCGATGTGGGTCATTTTGTCTGGCAACAGTTTATGGGAACTAGTTGCCACATAGGCTTTTTTTTTTTACGCTTTACAGACGTGTTTGTAAGAATTAGTACTATAAATTGCCCAGAATGCATTATTCTTTATATCCGACAACCATTAAAATGTGCAAAAGAAGACATGAATGATGTGAATAATGAAACTCCCGCTTACTCCCTCGTACCCCTTCCGATGTTCCTCTCCAACCTCCCTCTCTTTCCCCTTCCCCTTGCTTTCCTTCATTTCCACTCCCCACTCTCACTGGCCAGTCTACCTTATATTATCCGCGGCGCTAACCTACGTAATAAACCGCAAAGTTCTCTATTTCATGTTTATTCCTATAACCTTTTTCTTCGTCTACATTCGAGAGTTTCTTGCCATGCCAGTCTTTCTCCCACTCTTTACTTCAAACATGATGCAGCAATTCGAAGCCTTAATGGTTCTGATCCTGCTTCATGAATCAGTGAACAAAATGAGGAGAGTGGGAACATTTTCCTAGGGAAGAGAGAGGGCAAGAAATAGGAGGAATGGACATTAATGTTTGTTTAATTTCGCCAACTGAAATAATAGCCACCGACTGCCAGGCTCACTCAAACACACACCAGTAAGGAATACATTACGAGAACCAGACCTCAACTTTTCCGTATCAAGGCTGTTGGTAGTGACATGGGGTAGAGAAAAAGACAATTGGAATAAATAGAGTGGGAAGGAGACGGGGAGGGTGTGAATGGGATTTGAACAGGAAGGAATATTGATAATAGACCTTGGATATTGTTGGTAGTACTGCGAGCAACTGAGAATAGGGCAGACTGGGTTTAGTAAAGTCAGTCTAGTTAGTACCGTGGATAAATGAATGAAGGTAGAAAGAGTGGGAGAGGAGAAAGTGGAGAGGTATGAAAGTGAGTGGGGGATAGGAGGGAGAGGGAGGGGTGGGGGAGACATCAGGAGGTGTAAGGGGGAGAGAGGGGAAGGAAGCTTAGACACGGTTATAAAGAGGAATACCAGAGTATTACGCTCATACGTCATTCCATAACATGCCTGTCAGCTCTTACAATTTTTTATACTAATCAGATATGGAATACAGAATATTGTACTCTAGGCAGTCTTTAGTACCACTTCTTAGAAACACGTATTTAAAGCGTATCAACCAGTCCCCTTACACTGTTGCCAGACAAAAGGACTCATCACACGAGTAGACTTGCAGCGAATTTATGCTGACGACTGTACCTACCTAACTATTCTACTGCCAACCTATCTACCGGTACGTACCGGTACCTACCTATCCTTGTACGTACCTACCAATCTGCCTACCTACACAGCCATCCACCCAACACAATAATTTACCCAACTACGCACCCACTGTGTCAACCGGTACCTTGCTACCAACCCACTTACCTACCTACCTACCGATCTGCTAACTTCCCCATTCACCTGCCGACTGACATACGTACCTAACTACCCACTTACAGTAGTTAGCGACCTACCTTCCTGTCGAACTACCTACCTACATACCTACCCACCCAGCCACATCCCTCCCTCCCAACCTACCTACCTAAGGTACCTACCTGTCTCAGTTACCTAACTTCCTTGTGACCTGCTTGCCTACCTGCCTACCTACCTACTTACCTACCAACCTACCGACCGACTGATTTCCTTCCTGCCATCCGTCCCTCCTTCCTTCGTGACATCGTTTCTACCTTCCTTTCCTTACTTTATTTCCTCCTTCGTGACCTTCCAGAAATCTTCCCTCCTTCCCTCCCTACTTTCCTCATTCCCTTTCTCCAACCCTCTCTTCCATTCTGCCTTCTTTCCCTCTCTTCCTCCCTCCCTCTTCCCACCCTTCATTCCCTCCCTCTCTTCCCTCCGTCCCTCTCTCTCCCTCAATCCTTAATACTTCATGAACCTCTTTCCTTCCTTACCCTTTACTTCATTGTCCAACTGCCCTTCCTTCTCTCCTTCCCTGTTTCCTTTCATCCTTCCTTCGTTTCTTCCTTCCATCCCTCCATCCTGCTTTCCATTAGGCTACCCCCTAAACTTTGTTGCTATTGAGAATCTCTCTCTCTCTCTCTCTCTCTCTCTCTCTCTCTCTCTCCTGTTCTTGCACCGCCAACCTTATTTTCCCTTCTTTTCCCCCCTTTTACATCCTTCGTTCACATCTCATCTCCCTTAAGCCTACTGTGTCCCTACCCTGAGGGATACGTGTTGGGTCCCTCGTCAGCGCCTCCTGCTTCCCCTCCTCTGCAAGACCCATTAAGGACCAATAAGAACTTTGCCCCAACTTTTTCATCCGACGCCTCTCCACCACCACCCTGTTGACACGCCGTTGACGTTGGTGACTGTGTTGACGTGCGATCCTTTGCTGTGCGTAATTAATCTTGGCTGTAGGCCTATATGGCAAATAACCCCAAACTTCGGTGCTGGGCTTGGGTTATTAGCCTAATGCGTCGTTATTGGGAAGATGTTTTGGTGTCTCTTCTTGTAGTGGAAGTAGGTGATCAAGGGTGTATATAGAAAATAAACATAAATTTCTCTTTTTGCAAGGCACAGATTGTTAATGTGACGAGTATATAGAATATAAACCTAAATTCTTCGTTTTTACAAGGCAAAGATTGTTAATATGACGAGATTCGTGTGTCTTGTTCTATAGGTACGGTACCAGGTAATTGATCAGTGTGTAGAACAAATACGGCAAAACTGAAATATGATGTAGAACTCAGACCATTGATGTTCTATAACTGGTGAATTGTCCTGGTGTATAGTTCTGTGATGTACGATGTTTTTCAGGAGTGTAGACTACATAAAAGAAATAAGTCCTATAATATGTGACTTAATACTGATGTGATGTACTTCGAGGAATGTTTTATGCTCCATTTTTTGGTGCAGGGGGCCGTTCCCGAGTCCACGTAGCAAATACCTCAGCGGTTGTGTTTGCCGTTGGGCATAAATATTGGTGTAATTCATTAAGAGGGTACATTGGAAGTAACTCCAGATTGTGTTTGTTGCAAGGCAAAAAAATTTGGAATCAGTGAATTGTTTTGGTGTGTATAACTGTATTGTAGGTAGCTGATGAGGGGTGTGCATAGAAAGTAGGTCCAAATATCTGTGGTATTGGGCACGTCTTATTGAAGTGTAATCGGCACTTTATTTTGGTGAGCTGTCGTTATGGACAGACATGGGGTCTATTACTGGGTTTCTATTACTATTACCATTACTATTAATTTCATTTGCTGTCTGTTATATTACTATTATAATTATTTTAGTGGTCATCTATTACTATTACTATTACTTGGTCATCTATTATTATTACTATTACTATTAATATATTATTTAAGGTAACAGTATTAAATTGAAAATGGTTTTTATTTTCATTATCGTTGGGAGGCTGTTCCACTGAATGCAAAGTCTTTATGCCCGCATGTCAAGTTGTTGATGTGTAACTAACGACTTGTTTTGGTGTGTTCTCGTGTGGTGTGCCAAGGGTGTACATAGGAAATATGGCAAAGATGCTGTATGACACTGGACACAGATTACTGATGTAGTGTAAATGAATACTTACCGGTACGGGTGGTGTGCCAAGGGTGTACATAGGAAATATGGCAAAGATGCTGTATGACACTGGACACAGATTACTGTGCATTGTAAATGAATACTTACCGGTACGGTACTTTAGTGTCGTCGTGTGGTGTAGATAACTGATTAGATGTGTAATATCCCGTGCAGAAGATCGCACGCTGCATTCGCTTCCATCTATATCATTTTTCCCGACCATTAGAAAATATATTTCAATCTCGTACCTGTGTGTGTGTGTGTGTGTGTGTGTGTGTGTGTGTGTGTGTGTGTGTGTGTGTGTGTGTGTGTGCGCGTGCGCTTTGTATTCCTCTCACAAAAATACCACCCTGCATCGTCGAAGCCGTCAATGAAGTGTTTACGAACTTTCATCATGAGAGTACATTATACAAGTAGAGAATTGAGGAACTAGCCGTGATAATGTGAATGGAATTATGAGGCCGTGTAATGGACGCGTTGATTTAAACGTGGATATGATGTGTTGTGAAACTTGTGATTATGTTGTGATGGGTGGTGGTGTTTAGAAATAGGAAAATTTATATGGGAATAGGAAATACCGGTAGTGTTTATTGGCGTTCTGCTTATAGCGTTGGATATCTGTAATACTGGTATGTGTGGATGGTGGAGATTGTTTCAGGTATTGTGAATATGTAACCTTGGTGTTAATGCAAGATTGCTTGGAGTGTGCCAACACGACTGGTGTTTGGAAGTGAACATACTTGATCTGACATGTGCTTCCTGTTGGCTATGTTGGTGGTGTTTGGATGGTGTTTTAGGTATGTTGGCGATTTGTCTGAAGTAGGCGGAAGGGTTAAGGTTAGGTAAGACTGAAGTAATTCTATTTTGAAAGTAACTAATCTGTCAGAGATCAAGGCTGCAGGGCAAAAAATATTCGGTCCTTAACCCGTCACGTCCCGAGGTTTTCCGCACCTCTGACATCCCCCAGTCCCGAGGTATTTTCGATTTTTTTTTTTTTTTTTTTTTTGGCTAAAACCTTCGCTTTTGGTGAGAAACATCAAAAATTCATAGAGAAAT